>NC_139495.1:1225000-1477500 GCF_008360975.1 Lichenostomus cassidix
GTATTTGCTAGAAAGGACCCAGACTTTGCTTTGCTGGCCAAAGATATTCCAGGAGGAGGCCTCAGCTATGAACATAAATCCTCTTGTTTTAATTGTTTTACAGTTTCTCTCTGCTTCACCTCACACCCAATTTCTCCCTTTTGTCCTCCCTACAAAGATCTCTTTGGTGCAGGTGGCCACATTTCTAGTTTAAATTTGTCCAAGGGATTAAAAAGCTCCCCCAGCATCGTAGCCTACCTTGAGGAATGAAGGCAGCACTGAAGTTGGGGAGTTCCTGAGGGAATTGAGGCGATGAGCCCCCCACAGAGCCATCCCAACAAAGAACACAGCTCCTCTCAGCAGGGCTGCATCTGCCATGTAGGATCTAAGGACAGGGGGAAGGGAAGAGTCAGATCATGCCACAATTATTTTAGCATACAAAGTCAATAGGAATATGCACTGTCCCAATAGGAATTCCCAGCTGTTACACATCAGGGCCTTGCTCAGCAATGGACAAACATGAAAAGCAGAAAATCATTCACCACAACTTTAAACAGAGGGAAATTAAATTCAGAAATGACACAAATGAGCACTGCAGCAGCATAACTAGAGAGGGAATTTATTTCTAAGCACCAGAACCTTCAGCTTGTTCTGCTGAGGTGGGTAACTCCCCATCTATCTCACCAGGACCTTACTGAATTCCTTGGATTTGTTGGATCCTCCTCCTTTACCTGTCTTCCATGATCCTGCACATGTTGTAGATAGCACTGTGTCCCAAGTGAGTTCCCAAAAGGTTGCGCATGAGCTGCAAATCCAGAGAGAACACCTCAATCTCCAAATTGTTAAAACACTCAGTAGCCTAAATATGGGTTTAACTGGCCATGCTTCTGGCAGTAAATGTGTCCTGCCTTCCCCATGCCAGGACAGAAGCCTGTCACACCAGGGCAGAATTCCATGGACATGACACCACTCGCACTAACGAGATGCTGATCCCTTAATAGCTAAACAATTTTTAATTTACTCTTAAAACCAAGCTGAAACTGGTGGCAGATGTGCACAGGCATGTCTGACACTTCATCCAGGAGTGAATTCATTACAGCCCAAACCCAGGAGAGGTGCTGACCTTCCAGCAGGGCTCACAGAGCTCCTTCACGTTGATGGTGCGGCACAGGGTGATGATGAACACGGGCAGGTTCTCCGAGGGCAGGCAGTTGTAGCAAACAACTGCATCCAGGACTTGCAAGGAAATCTTTGGGAGAGGGAAAGACAAAAGCAGGTCAAATGCCCACCTGGTACACCTGGGAAATCCTCTGGAAGTTAAAAGGGATGAAGATATTTTTGGGGTTGTTTTTCTTTTTAAAAAGCATTGTTGATTCACTTATCAAATTGATTAATACTCTGTTTGCCTTAGAATAAACTATTGGTGTATAAGATTCAAAGGCTTACAAATAACATAATTTTGCATCACTCTCTTGAAAGGTGAGAATAATCCAAGCGTCTGCTGATCTGATTTTGTTTGTAGAAGTTACAGTTTCAAAGAACTTCAAAGAATTCCAGACTACCAAAAGAAACTCAAATCACTGACCTCTATGTCCACAGATGATGAAGTCTGAATGCACAAGAGGCAAATCTTGCTGTTAAGAAAGAACATTTAATTACCTTTGTTTGCTTCACATGATTTTAGGCAAATTACAAAGAGCCCAAGCAGCCAGGTTAATTGCCATGTTATTTAACTCCTCATTCCCCTTCCTGTGGCAATGTTGGGACACCCCAAGGGACACTGTGGACTGCAACCTCTTTTATAAAGTTAAACTTAAATGCAACTCTAGTAATGTAACAACACAGACTAAGCAATGCAAGCAGGTCCACCCACGAAATGGGAAAAGCACATTTAGTTAAACTAAAACAGATCTGAACACTGTAAGAACTGAAAATCAAATACTTGTCAGAAATGTCAGGTATGACCTGGGATGAAACAGATCCAGATGGGACAAAAAATATTCCACTTGCCTGTATACTGATCTGCAACTTTCTCTTGTAATTTACCAGGAATAAGCACATAGGAGTTAAAAAAAAAACAACTTACTGAACCATGTCAGCTACGTAGTCTTCCAGATAGCAGCTATTGAATTTCACCAGGTTCACTAAAACCAGGAGGAACTCGGAAGTCAACCCAACATCCATCCACTGTAGCACAAAATCAGCTAAAGAAGGAAAAAAAACCTGTAACAATATGCCTTCTACCCAGGAATGATATCACTGCCTTTTTCTGTTACCACTGGATGTCCCTCCCATGATTTATTCCCATCAAATTGAAGAGGGACAATACTCACCCAACTCCTCCTCTAAGTAGGTGATGTATCGTCCGTTCTCCGTCAGAGCCTTGAACACTTCAAGCCGTTCATGCAAATCTTCATTGGAGGGATAGTCCTTAATAACCTTAAAAAAATGGGCTCTGAGGATCCCTAATCTCTCACCCTTTAAATAAAAAAAAAGGAGGGAGTTAAGGACTGGACATTATCAAGGTCTATCTCAGTAATCTTCATGCTTGAAATTATTTTTCTATTGAATCAATGGCTACTCTTTTCATAAGCATCCACCCCTTGCTTTCAGAACACTGAAAACTACAACTTTGGGCTGATTCAGCCTCATGTTTGTGCAACACGTTGGGAAATCTGAAGAATTCGCTGCATGCTGAACTTGGCCAGCCTAGGGGTGTCTCACACAGAACCTCTTACATACCTGAAACATCAAAACCAGCTGCAAACTGGGGCTAGAAGGTCTGGGCAAAGACCACATAAAATGTGCTGAATTATGCTGAACTTAACCCAAAGTATTTCCTCTTTTTCAAGAGTGTTACCCCAACCCAGAAAAGCTTGCTATGAGTTGTATGCAAAGATTTGCTACGAGGTCAAACCAAGACTTAAATTAAAACGCTTCCTCTTCTCATTTACAAGGCACAACCAAAACAAGAAATACGAAAACTTGTAGATAAAAATGCTTTTCCCATTTCCCCCCTGCACAAAGCCCAGTTCAGGCCAGTGTTTCCTGCCCAGTGGGCTTGTTGTCACCTGTCCCTGGACGATGGACTTGAGCAGGTGAAGCACGGCGTGCCTGGCCTCGGCGGGACGCTCCGGCTGCAGCATGTCAGCCACCACCTTCCACACGGCTTCCACGGCGTGCTGGGAGCAAAAACAGCATCAGGCAGGACAGCTCAGCTCCTCCTGGGATCTCAGCCCAGCAGGGCACAATTCATCACGGCAATTCATGATTGAAATTCAGGGATTTCATGTCTGGAGTTCTCTGTTCTGAGGGACACTCACCCACCTGGCTGTACCCAGGACACACCAAATGCAATCCTACACCCCAGGAACTGGAATTCCTCATTCCCACACTCACTTCAGTGGGAATATTTGTACAGAAACCTTCACCCAGCTACAAGATGAGTTCAAAACCAATTGGAGGCTGGTTATTAACAAGCCAGAAGGAAATAAGGAAACCCCTCTTAGCATCATCTCCCATGAGCTGTCCTGAATATCCCCAGCATTCTCCTTCCAGGAAGGTCCAGGAATCCCATCAGCTCCATCCTCTCTGCTCCAGAGCTGGTAGGTTGAGCAGACTAATTTCCTTTTACAGCTCTGGACAGCACAGAGCAGCCTCTGGGACCATCCATTTTAAAAAGCTTTCTAAACAACAGGATTCTCTTACAATAGACCTGCTGCTTCAATTTCCATCCTTCCAATACTCACTGAACACTTTGGAACTCACCTCTTCAATTTTTTTGGTTTTAGCCACTTCACAAATTTGACTGATTGCTCGTATCCTGTTACTCAATCCGCACTCTATGCTCAGTTCCTGGAAAGAAATGAAGAAATAAGCTAACAGTTTATCTTACCAGAAATGCTTATCCATTCCTCCAAGGGGAGAAAGAATTCTGGTCTCCTTCTCCCTTTTCTTTGTATTTTCCTCCTTGTGTGCCAACTATTCTGCTTGCACACTTGTGGTATCAATTACTGGAATCAATTATTTTCTTTTTAATTTCCACAGAACTGTAAGGTTTTCATAAAACAGAAACAGTTCCCAGCTTGTGGAAACTGCCACCACAGAAACTTCATCAAGCTCAGACTATAAAAATAGAGGGAAGAGGGAAATACCCTGTAAGCCAACATAACAAGTATCTCCAAAGTATTCAAATAGTGAATAACTCAAATGCTGGAGCTGTAAAGTAGCTGAGTTTTACATCCAATTCACCAGAGGATGAGTTGAGAGACCAGGAGAGGGAGTGATGGAGAGGAACTGAATGCCAGAAGACCCAGGAGAAGGAGCAAGCTCTCCTGATCCCCCCAGCTGAGGCACCCCAGGCTTTATCCCCACCTTCACTCCACTCAGTTCTCACACCTTGAGTATTTCTGCGGTGATGATAAACTCTGTCTGCTTGCCCTCCGACGACTTCGAACTTCCCCGGGATGTTCCCAGCCCAAGGAGGTTCCTGAACTTCTCCTTCAGCCCCGAATCCTTGCTCTGAGGCTTTGCCATTGCTGCCAAGCACTGAGGCCCTGCAAACACAGAACAGGGTTCTGCTAAGGGAGGCCCAAGGGGAATATTTCAGCAGGAAAACACCAGCAACATCATCACACTGGGGCTTTTCCAATGGGCTGGGGTGTCTCTAGCTTTTTCAAACACGGGAGAAGCCCAACACTGAGGAAACACAAGGAGTTCATGCTGCTCCTGCCTTCAGCACCTGCATCCTGCAGCTCCCCAGGGAACATGGGGCCTTTCCTGGGTGCTCTGAATGCCCAGCCCACCACTGATTTCTGAAGTATATCCACATGCACACACTTTTTGGAGGGTGTGAGCTGCTTTGTTCACAAAGCAAAGGCCAAGCACACCGTGCTGTGCTGTTGATGTGGAAGTGAGGAAGGACTTACAAATCTCAGTGTTGGAACATCCAAGTGCTGCCATGGGAGGAGAAAGATGGGACAGAGCAAGGATGGCCATGACTACAGCAGCCTCCAGAAACTGTCCCCATTGTCTCTTGGGGACCCTGCCCTGCACAACCCCAGCAGCCCTATATCCCCATGGACATCCCATGGCCTTCCCCACGCCCTGGGCACAGCAATCCCTGCTGCTCCCGGGGATCCCAGCATCCCAGGGAACACACCGTGGCCTCCTGCCCAATGTCACCAGGGCACACACCATGGCCCCAGCCCACCATCCTTGGGGACACACAGAGTGCATCACCCTGGGCTCCCCACAGCCCTAACCCACCCGGGTGATGGCACCTTGTCCTCCGGTGACCCCCAGACAGGCCCGGACATGCCACATCCCACCCCAACCCGGGACGTGCCACCACCGCTTGGGGACACACACTGCCTCCCCCAAACACCGCGGGGGTCACAGCGCAGAACCTCAAAAACACACCGCGGGGTCACACAGCAGAACCCCAAAAACACACAAGGGGGTCACACAGCGGAACCCCAGAAACACACAGCAGGGTCACAGAGCAGAACCCCAAATACACACAGCGGGGACACACAGCAGAACCCCAAATACACACAAGGGGGGTCACACCGCAGAACCCCTCCAAAATACCATGGGGTCCACAGCACAGAGCCCCCCGAACACCCAGCGGGGTCACAGCCCCGCCGCACAGCGCGTCCCCTCACGGCGCCCCGCGCTGCCCCCGCCGCCTCCCGGCACTCACCGCCGGCCCGGCCCGGCCCGGCCCGGCCCCGCCGCCCCCGGCCCGCTCCGCTCGGGGCCCGGTGCCGGCACCGCCCCCGCGGAAGCTCCGCCCGTTCCGGCGGCCCCGGTGCGCCCCGGGCCCGGTAGTTCGCGGGGCCGCCATGAGCGCGGCCCGGCCCGGGCCTGCCGCCTCCGCCGCGCTGCGACGGCTGCGCTCGGCCGCGGGGAACGGGGGTAGGGACAGGGGAGCGGGATGGGGGACAGGGGACAGGGGTACGGGACAGGGGATGGAGGGTACGGGACAAGCGATAGGGGTACGGGATAGGGGTACGGAAGAGGGATCGGGGCTTCCCGGGGGTGCGGGAGAGGGGAAATTGAGGATTTTCCGGGATACGGGCAAGGGGGAATGAAGGAGTCCCAGGGCTAGCGGGAGTTGAGGACGCCAGGGCTGTGCTGGGCACCAGGAGGGGCTGGGGCTGCACCAGGGGCACTGAGGGCCCGGCCTGGCTGGGGACAGGGGCTGGCTGTCCTTGTCACGTTCCCCTCGGAGCCCAGGATGTGGCTGTCCTGGGGCTTGGGGAGGCACCTTCAGCAGCCTCACCTGTGTTTGGGACACGCGTCCCCATGGTGTGACATGTGGCCCCGCTGTTGCCACCTGTTGTCACTTGTCTCCCAGGTCCTTCCACCCTCCCTCGCCCCGTGCTGGCTCTGGTTGGCACTGGGGGATGTGCAGTGTTTGGGTTGGGACTGTGGGGATGGAACTCGCTCTGGTCAGGGTCCCCTGGGTGCTTGGTGGCACATGGGGGTGGCACATGGGGCTGTCACTAGGCTCTATGGGAGGCGAAGGCATCTCTCCTCAAGCCTGGAATCTCTCTGCCACCCCGTGCAGGGAGCCAGCTCCAGGGCACGGCTGGCATCCCGAGGCGCAGCAGGAGGAGGAAGAGCATTGCCATTGCCTATGAAGCCGGGCAGGGCGATGGGACTGAGCCCCGGAGACCGCGCTGGGAGCCACAGCGCTGGAGGGAGCAGCTGGAGCGCATCCGGGAGATGAGGAGCAGCAGGGATGCTCCTGTGGATGAGATGGGAGTGCAGAAGTGCTATGATGACAGTGCTCCTCCACAGGTAACAGCATTCCCACAGGGAGCAGCATTCCCACAGGGAGCAGCATCCTGCTGCCAGCTCCAGCAGGCACCAGAAAGCACAGCCTTCCTCATCCTTGTGCTGCCTCTGGATCTGGGATGTTTCCAGGACAGAAACTGGATAAGGACCCTGGGCTGGGATTGATCCCAGAGGATGTAACAAATGTGAGGGGCAGTGCTGCCTTATGGAGCAGGCTGGCAGGGCATGAAGCCATGTTCCATTTCCCTTAAAAATCTCTGTTGCAGTCCAAGAAAGTATCCAGCAAGATGGTTGTGGATGCAGAGCAATGTGGGGATCACCCATGGGCAGCCTTGGAGAAGCAGTGGGAGCCACTGGAGTGGGAATGTGGAGATCACAGAATTGTTAGGGTTGGAAGTGACTTTGAAGAGCAGCTAATCCAACCCCACAGACATGGAGCAGCAGGAGCCACTGGAGTGGAAACGTGGGGATCATGCACAGGCAGGCTCAGAGAAGCAGCTGGACCTGCTGGGCTCTGTGGGGGGAATCTGGAGGACACAGCTGGACAGCACATGGAATGCTGTCCTTGCTGCTGGCATCGTGCCCTGGGCTTGGATCCCCGGGGAGGAGGATGAGCTCTGACCCAGGATTCAGGGAATATCACACGCTCTCAGCCACGTGTGTCAGCAGCTGTGGGGCCAGGGGGACCGTGGTGCACCACACGGAAATAGCTGCTCTTCCCTAGGGAAGCGGGGTTGTTGCTTCCAAGAAAAAGTGGATGTTGTAACCCTCAGCTCCTCACACCATTTTTTTGTACCCTGAGATTATCCTGCTTCCATGCACTCAGGGATTTTTGCTGGTGCACCTGGTGTGGTTTTGTAAACTTTGTAGGAGAGCTGGAGGGAAGATTGTGTCCCACGTTATCCCAGGACATTTTGGGTTTGTTGCATTATCCTCCTCACTCTGGTGGGACAGAATCACATCTGGGGAGAAAGAATTGTGAGATAGGAGGTGATGGCCTGGTTAAACCCTGCATGGCAGCAGCAGAGGAATTTCTGGGATTTGTCCTTCTTCTGCCAGTCTCTGTCATCCCAGTTCTTCAGATTTGGTTCCGTGAGGAGCTCACTGGAGCCATGCACCCAGTTCCTACTGAAACCTAGTGGGAAAGGGTTAGGATTTTCAAAAGCTGCCCAGAGCAGAAGTTACATCAAAAATCATTGGGCGTTTGCACTTGAGCATCCTGTAGGGTCTCCTGAGAATTCCATCCTCAGGAAAAGCTTTGTGCAGCCCATTGTAGCTCAGGACTGGCATCTTGGATGTGAGATCCCAGCAGGCAGAGCTGCTCCCTGCCCTCTCACAGATACTGACAGCTAAGATTGTGGTGGAATTAAAAAATTATGGATTATTCCTGTTGCAGCTTCCCAGTCTCCTGAAGGCAGATACGGCTGAGGCAGGGTGGGAACAGACCCTGCACCGAGGTGGTGCTGGAGGTGCCAGACCCTCCCAGAGATCCTGGGGTGTCTCAGTGTCCCCTTTGTCCCCAGGTCATGCGCTACCAGGTGCTGCTGGCCCTGATGCTGTCCAGCCAGACCAAGGACCAGGTGACAAGTGCTGCCATGCTGCGCCTGCGCCAGCGCGGCCTCACCGTGGACAGCGTGCTGCAGATGGATGATGAGACCCTGGGACAGATCATTTATCCCGTGGGATTCTGGAGGGTGAGTGTGAGATCACCACATGGACACAGAGGAACCTCCTGTGCCCTTCCCGTGGGGAGCTTTCCCCTGGAGTCAGGCTAAAAGCTGGATTTTACACCAGTTTTGGCACTTTGTATTCCCAGCAAGATGAGATCCTTGGCTGCAGGGCCTGGAGTGTGCAGGGAGGTTGGAGCTCCCAGCTCTCAGCATTTTGATTTCCAGGAGAAGTCAAGGCTCTGTCTCCCCTCCACAGCTCCAATGTGTGGCCTCACCTGTAACACTCAGGAATGGTTGGTTTTCTGGGCTGTTGGTCTGTTTTCCCTGCGCTGGAGGGCAGCTTGGATTGTGTGCCTTTCCCCTTGCTTTTCCAGAACAAGGTGAAGTACATAAAGCAGACCACAGCCATCCTGAAGCAGAAGTATGGTGGTGACATCCCGAGCACCGTGGAGGAGCTGGTGCAGCTGCCAGGAGTTGGGCCCAAAATGGCCCATTTGGCCATGCACATTGCCTGGGACAGCGTGGCTGGGATAGGTGAGTTGGACTGTGCTTTTCCCATTCCTCTCCTAAATCCTGCCTGATCCATTCCCCAGGGAGAGGGGATCACTGCAGATCCTGTCCCAGGAGCCTGGTAACATCCCTTTGGTTCAGTCATCTGCACAGGATTTGGGTGGGGGAACGATGTGACCCTCAGGCACTCAGTGAGGTGTAGGATTTAAGAGGCTGCTGTTTTTCCCCAAATTTGATAGCAGAAATTCCCAAGAGAAGTCACTGCCCTGGGGAGCTGGTGCCAGATGGGGCTGGACTGTCACCTGCAGGTCCCAGCCTGGGGCCCCTGGGGACAGATTAATATTCCAAAATGATTTGCTGCTTGATGGAAGAGCCCTGGGAAAGGCAGGATGAGCGAGTGGGTGGGAGCTGGACCCTGCAGCCCCTCTGCTGACCATCAGCTGGACAGGCCATGGCCCTTGCACTGCATCCAACAGCCCTTGGGGTCTGTTGTTCTCCTGCTGTGGGGGAGGGAAGTCCAGAGGCAGCCAAACCAGCTCAGTGCTTTCCAAATAATTGTGTGCTCGGTTTTGATTTGGGAGGCGAGGCTTAGTCTTCCTGTTTACAGCAATTTCCTGGGCTTTGCCCAATTAGCCCTAGAGACAGGTTTATCACTGCTGATCTAACAATAATACACTTTGCATTCAGAGCTTTTGAGCTCAAAGCACATTATAAACACTCCTTTAAGCCTCCCAAGCCCTCTCTGCTGGTGGGTATTATGAAATGTGTTTTCTGTGTGGGCAAAGGAAGGGGCAGAGATCACAATTTGCGTAACTTCAGCCGAAACAACCGAGAGGATGACAACGTAGAGAGGGAATGGGGGACAAACTGCCCTCTGCCTGCTCCTTGGGAAGGAGGCTGGCTCAGATCCTGTGAGCCTGGGGAGAAACACCCACCCCAAATGCTTTTGGCTCCAGGCCTGGGAAGAAAATGTTTGTTCTTGGAGTGAGCCTTCCCTGCCCTCTGCTCTCATTCCACCTGGCTGCTCCTGCTGCCCGCAGGGGAGGCCTTGTCCCGGGCCTGGTGGCTGTCACAGGCAGCTTGTGGCTGTGCTCTCTCCGTTCAGGTGTGTCTGCCCCACCTAAACTGTGGGCTCTCCCTCCCCAGCTGTGGACACCCACGTGCACAGGATCTCAAACAGGCTCCAGTGGGTGAAGAAGGAGACCAAGAACCCCGAGGAGACTCGGGTGGCACTGGAGGAGTGGCTGCCCAGGTGAGCCCTGAGCCCCTGCTGGCTGCAGGAGCCATGTGTGCACAAAGTCCTGCTTGGAGCAGTTTCAGGGACTGCATTTTGGCTCCCTCCTCTTTCTAGAGTCACAGCAGCTGCAGCTGTTTCCCCTCTCCCAGAGCTACAGCAGCACCATCTCACCTGCTTGGTGGCTCTGTTGCTGTCAGATGGATCAATCACCACTGCTGGAGCTCTTGATCCCTGATTTTTGCCTTACCAAATTCACCATGACCCAAGCCAGCTGCTTTTCCACACAGGGCCTGCTGAGCCCAATGGCCACAGCAGCATTGGCTCAGGGCTGGATCCTGGCCTTCACTGGTGATTAATTTTCAGTATCTGACAGGTATACAGGGACATCTCCACATCTGGCATATGCCTGAGCACAAGCATTGCTTCCCCCCAACTTGGCAGGATCAGGAAAGGTTGGGAGGGCTGGGAGGCTGGGACTCACCTCCAGGGGAAGCCAGGAGGAACAGGCAGCAGGGGAAAGGGACCCCATTAACACCCCAGGCTGTTCCTCACCTCTTCCAAGCAGCTGCATGGCAACACTGATGTTTCTCCTCTCGCTGCAGGGATCTCTGGAAGGAGATCAACTGGCTCCTGGTGGGCTTTGGCCAGCAGACCTGCCTGCCTGTGAACCCTCGCTGTGGCCAGTGCCTTAATCAAGACATTTGCCCAGCTGCCAAGAGACTCTGAGGGATCATCCAGCCTTTGGAGAGCCACAAAGCTGCTTGGGCTGAGCCCTGGTACAGCTGGGCCTGGCAGTGTGGCTGCAGGGGACAGGAGCCTGCTGCAGCAGCTCGAGGGAACAGCCACTGGCAATGGCTCAGCTCTCCAGAGGAAAAAGAGGCTTTGAGAGGCAGCAATCCTGCTGGGACAGCCTGGGTGAATGGCTGTGTCCCAGCTGTGCCACACTGAGTCACTGGAGAGAAAAGCTTTGTCCTCAGGGACTTGCTGCTGCTTGTAAATAGTCGTTTAATAAAGGTGGTGAGTTTTTTTGCACTCACAAGGTTTGCTGGCATTGCTGTGGCACTGGGTGAGGGGACAACAAGGCTGAGACCATGGCAACCAGCCCTGCCAGGAGCTCTGCCACAACAAGGTGTGCTGTCAATGGCACTAGAGCTGTGCCAGGGGACAGGCAGGGTGGACAGCAGGAGGAATTTCTTCATGGAAAAGGTTGAACACTGGAAGGAGCTGCTCAGTGCTCTGGGCTGGGGACAAAGCAGGGATCAAGCAAAGGTTGAACTCTGATCGTGGAGATCTTTTCCAGTCTTGGGGATTCTGGGATTCTAAGGTAGAGCTGAAGCCTTCCCAAGCCAGAAGCAGAGGGAATCACTGCTGGACAAGTGACCTGTGGGTCCTGGCAGCAGGGGTGATGCAGAGCAGGGACAAGAGATGAGCCAGTACCACGCTGTGTGTGCCACAAGGGTTACAGCAGCCACGGGAGCCAGGCGGTGTCCCCAGGAACTGACAGAGGGACACCACCACCCCTGCGTTTTGTTCTTCAAAGAAAGGGCAGTGCTGACTTCATTGTGGAGCTTCAAAGGCATAATTCAGCTCCTCTTTAAAGAGGCGAGGGAGGAAGCAAAGTTTACAATGTGCTAAAGGGCTGCAGTTCCGCTCTGAAGCTCCCTGAGCAGCCGAGGAAGGAGCAGATAAGTGCTGGGTACATGGCAAACCAAGTTTATTACTGACATTACAGTGTACATGGTGGGTTTGCAATGCTGCTGACAGCCTTAGACTTTATTGATTTTTCTTTTCCGAGTTAAATGTACAGGAACGGAATAATCACTACTGAGCTACGAGATGTCAGGAAGGCAGTAATGCTTCAACCAGGAGCAGTTTCCATGGACTAAGAGATTAAGATTCTCAATCTTATCAGTACGGATTCGCACACCTGATTTCTTTTGATCTACATTCAGAACTACACAAGGTTGTTTGTTTTTTTCTTTCTTTCCCCCCCTCAACTACAGCAGTCTTGGATGAGAAATGGGGTGTTTTACACCAGGTCTTTGCTCCCTGACGTGCAGAGTGTCCTGGGAATGCTCTGCCCTGTGCAGCCCAGGTTTGGCAAGGCTGGCATGGGAAGCAACGTGCACACCATGGAAAAGGAGGACTCCTTCCAAACATTACCCAGAGAGAGAAGATAATATTTTGGGGGGCCAAAAAGAGAGCAGGTGATTTGAAGTGGGATAGGGAAGAGGTGTCTTGTTAATGGCAGAGCCCCGAGGGGAGGCAACCTCTCCACATCCCCCATCATCCCACTGCCTGTCTCACCACCCACAGCCAAACACCTGCACCAGCTCCTCTCCAAAGCCATTATTTTCAACCTGTTCAGCCCATCAACAATCCTAAAAGATAGCTTTCATAAAGAGAACTCGTCTCCTTCACCCCTGAGGCTCTCCACGCTCTCCTGCCAGCGGCAAAGGGCCACAGGCACCAGCTGCTCCCCAGGGAAGCCAAACACCCGTGCTGAGCCCCAGCCCATGCTGAGGAGAGCAGAGAATGGTATAAGGCACCTTTTAGCTCCATATTTTGGAAATACCTTAGGAAATCTGCGCAGAGCTGCTCCCTCATCCTCAGCACACTGACCACCCAAGGGTTTTATCACAGAGGGGCTGCAGTGGGGCAGGGCACGACTACAGCTCTGTGTTCTCACCTCATCCACAGCCAGGTGATCTCTGCCCTTCGCTTTCAGCTGGGAAAAGTGGGATTGTACTCCCAGTGCCTTCCCACAGCGGGGCTGGGATTGCTGCTGGAGCGAGGCAGGGAGTGGGACAGCCCCAAACCCTGCCCTGGGAACAGCTCTGCTACCTGTGAGCTCTGCAGCTCAGCTGAGTCACCTTCACTCACACAGCCAAAGGCAATAATAAACAGCTTAAATGGACTTAATCTGTAATGCTTTAAAGATACACTTTGAATGCCCAGAGTGGGGGTTTGAAGGAGGCCAGAGGAAGCCAAAGCTACTCCCCATTCCATCACACCAGTGCCTGCTCCATCTCCAGCCCCACAGACACCCCACAGCTTTGCAGGATGTCCTTCCAATGGTTGGAGACACCAAATCCCATCTCCAGGCACAGCCCAGCCCCAGTGCCCAGTGCCAAGCCTGCAGCTGGAGCTGCATCCCTGTGCTCCCTCCTGGAAGCAATGTTGGGTGGTCCTCACTTCCAGGTCTGTCCAAAGAGTTTTGTAGCATCTTGTGGTTCCCATCTTCGTGCTCTGTGGGGCAGGACTGGCCCTGCTCCCTCCTTCCCCCACCACATCCTGCAGGTGGGGAGAGTTGTGGCCTTTGGGTTTGGGGTTTGATTTAAACCTTGCCCCTCTCCCCTCTGCAGAGCTGTGGGGGATGAAAAATGGGCTTTTACTGCCAGGGCAGGAGCTGCTGCTGGGGGGAGGTTGCTAAACTAACTGGAAACACATGGGACTTCATTAAAAAAAAAAACCACAACCAACAAAACAAACTTTCTTGCTTCCATAGCAAAGCCAACAAGAGCGATTTCCAGACACAGTCCATTTTCCCGTGGTGGGAGTAGCTACTGCTGGGCAGGGGGAGCTGGGGAGGAGGTCCTGCAGGAACCCACCATGAGCCATTTGCACCGAGCATCCCACGGGGCTCAGTCTGGGACACCCACAAAACCAAAACACCCCGCTTCAAAAATAAAAAAAAAAAAAAAAAGGAGTAACAGAAGCCTAAATGATGCGGGTAAGAAACAAGAGTTAAAATTCTTCCAGTCCTTTCTCATAGGAACAGGGAACGGTGGGCAGCCAGAGCCAGGCTCGAGAGCAAGCGAGAAAAGGAGCTTTGGTCACATTTGTCTTATGAGAATCGCTGGTGAGTAACAATAACAATAATAATAATAACAACAATAACAATAATAAAAAATAAAAATAAAAAGGACTTTAAAATACGCCTTGTAAAAGCAACCAGTGAAGAGCAGAGCACAAAGCATCTCACGTGGACACCAAAGGACAGGGCGTAGGCACCTCAGAAAGGTCCGAGCTGGGGCGGGAGGACAGCGGACGGCAGAGCCCAGCAGGGCTCAGAAATTGCTGAAAATCTCCCGTTTCTTGTTCCAGTCCATCTGCGGCGCTCGCTTCTTCACACGCTTGGCTCTCACCTTCTCCTTGGCCTCGGCGGCCGTGGGGCTCAGGCTCAGCCCGCTCTCCTCAAAGGGGTCCTTCTTGTCAGTGTCACCGTCCTGCAGGGGAGGGACAAGAGTGTCACCCCCCGCAGCATTGCCACACCACTGCGGTGTCCCACAGCCTATCTGAGGCTGGAAAACCCTCCAGGATCATCAAATCCAACCTGTGACCATCCCCACCTTGTCCCCAGCCCAGAGCCACCTCCAGCTGCTCCTTGCACACCTCCAGGGATGGGAACTCCAAACCTCCCTGGGCACTTCCAGTGCTTAACAACCCTGCCCACGAAGAATTCCCTCCAGCCTGCATGATAAACCAATGTGCAGGGATGGGTTTTAGGAGCAGAAGGTCAAAGCCCCTTCCTCGTGCCATGCCAAGCCAAGTGGGCATAGAGCTCATTACAACACTGCATTTTGTGGGGTTGTTTCTCCTGCCTGAAGAATGTCTGACTGTGTGACTTTTGCAGCTGGAATTGGAAAAGCAGAAAATACAGAAGGTGCTGCCCAGCTGCACTCGTATCAGGTGTGGGGAAATACACAGAATGGATGTATTTGGTGCTAGGGAAACATTTCAAAGCTTTCCTGCTGGCACTGCTGCCCCACCAGGCATGCCCAGCTCTGAAATATTGAGTGCACAAACCCTGCTGATAACCATGGGCTGGGCCTTCCACCAGCACTGTGAGATAACAGCACTGGCCTCTCTGGGCTGAACAAAACCAAACTGAGCCAAACCGAGCCCAGCAAAGCCCCTGTGCCCCCAGGGACTTTGGCTGCCAGCACAGAGGTGGCACAGTGACCCCTGAGCAGCCCAAGGGTGATTCCATGGGAGGCACCACTGTGCTCCAGCCCACTTTTCCACCCCGGGGACTCTGACTCCTCGTGCAGTGACCCCCTGAAGCAGCCCAAAGGTGACTCAGGGAGAGAAGCTGCTGTGCTGCTGGCTTTGCCCAGGCAGCAGCCATTGGATCAGGACATGCATTATTCAATGCTCAGGGGGACATGCAGGTGGCAGATTGCAGGCGCTTGGCCACAGCTGGTGCCCGAGAGGCTTTAGGGCTCTGGGTGCTCACTGAGAGGCCACTCGGTGCTGTCACATTTCTGTCCCCTCCCTGGGGCAGGGGACGGCACAGCAGAGAGCCCACAGAGCACCTGCAGGGAGACTTTGCTCTGTTCTTAGCAGGACCTTGTGCTAAAGATAAATTTTTGGGCACTTTACACATCCCATACTTCTTACTTTAAGAGGGAAAATTCTGCTAAATCAATAACACCTGAGAATACCAATCTATGCCTTATGTTGACTTTTGGTTGCCACTTCACCTTGCCCAATGAGTTTTGTCCCTTTTCAGTGTTGACCCACACCAGAAAAACCCCTACAGCCCTGCCAGTCACCAAAATTAACTCCTCCCCACCTTCAAACATGGTGATAAATTCACTGTGCTCCAAACTAAAAAAAAAAAACACATAACAAAAAAACAAACAAACAAAAACCACACCACACAAAAAGAAAACAAAAACAAAAACCAAAAAAACCCAAAAAAACCAAAACAAAACAAAACCAAACCCACAACACATGATTCCCTGAAGATCCTAGACCCTTCAGAAACCCTTTCACCTCCCACCCTTCCAAACTATCCAAGCACAACCAGGTGACAACAACCTTGCTGTGTTACCCTGGGTGTTCTCTGCTCCTCACACCCACAGGGCAAGGGATGAGAGAAAACCCTGGATTTTGGTCTGGGAGATAAACTGAGAACACATCCACACACAGCACTGTGAGGCAGGATTTAAAGGTGTAAAAGGGGATTGTTTGGGGGTTTTACCTCAGATTCCTTCCCAGGACTCTGCAGGTCGCTGTGAGATGAAGATGTGGATCCTCCATTCAGCTGGAGGAAAGGAAAATGTCAGTGTGGTTTGTGCCAGACAGAGTTAAACACACAATAAACAGCCAGGTTTAGCTATGCTGAGCTGCTGCAGGGATGGGAATGGAGCCTGGGGGGGATGGTCCTGCAGAATCCCTGGAATTCCCAGCAGGGCTGCTGCTCTCCCACATCCCCCAGCCAGGCAGAGCGTGGTCCCCATCCTGCCAGAATAGGGACATTGCCACCTCCTCCTCTGTCCCTGGGATTTAATGGGTATGAAATTGGCTTCGCTCAACCCCCAGATTAAAACTGAGCATCCAGGCTCACCTGGCACAGGTGGGAGGAAGGGAAAGACTCTGATCCCTCCTGATCCCAACACATCCCCCTGGGCTGTGCTGCCCCTGGATCACCTGCAGCAGGTAAGGACTCACCTGAGTCTGTGCAGATCCGTTTGTCATGGGCTGGGGCACCACACCTGGACAGCAGAGAAAACACAGTGAGTGCCCTCAGGAAAGTTGGGATTGCTGCCTCAGCTCCCAGGAAAGCATCCCTCAGCATCCCCACCTGCCAGCCCTCATCTTCCTCCTCCCCTGCCCACCCCAGCAGCTCCTCCTGAGCCCTGACTTTATCCAGTGCTGTTTCCCAGCCCACACAAAAACCTTCCAGCCTCCCTGTGCCCTTCTGGAACCACATCCCTGCCACTTCCCCTAAATTCACCTCATTTCACCATTTTGGTCAGAAGAAAACACCTGCCAGGAAGGAGACCAAGGAACCTTCTGCAGGCACTACCTGCAGCACACTCCCTTTTTTTTAAACTATTAAATAGCCTTCAGAAGTTCTTTAATCAAAAACCTTAAAAGCCAACTCAAAAAATCTTCATCCAAATCAGCATGGTGGTGCTGTCACAGGTGTCAGCACACAACCTGCTCTCCAGGCACTCTGGAATGTTTCTTGCTCACTCCCAATGTTTTACACTAACAATAGCCCACACAACGGCAAATTTTATGCATTAAAGCTGCCAGTCACCACGATCAAGTCATTGCCCCAGGCACTACCATGGCTCACTGTCCCAGACTAACAGATGTGTTAATTGGGACAGGATTAATAACTGAATTATGTCAAGCGTGGACGATTCCCTAGGGACTGACTGGGGGGTGCAGCACTGCAGACTGCAGGGATTTCTGGGGCAAAGTGGAAAAATGAACCCAAATCATGATTCTTAGAGCGTGCTGGTGCAAAAACCTCAGTTGTGGCTTTGGGATCCTTAAGTGTTTTATTGCAGTGAATATTAGACAAGCTCTGAGTGAGAGTCAGCTCACACAGAAGTGATGTTTAGGTCTTTGGCATCATAAGTAGCTATATTTTAAATTTTTTTTTAATGAGAAACAGGTGTCAAATTACAAGGAATAGAAAAATGGAACTGGCCTTCAAAAACGAATTAGCCATGCCTAGAAATACTTTCATATTTCCTTAATCTAAAAGGGGTCTTAAAGCCCACTGACAGGCTTAAAGGTCAAGGTGCTCAGGATGAGCTGAGAGGTTGGAAATGATCAGTTTGAGGCCAAATAAAGAGGACAAGGATTATTTCCTGCTCCCCTGCAAACAACAGCATCCCCCAGAGCCTTGGCAGCACCACAGGTGCCAGGCAGACCCAACTGTGCTCTGGGGTGAATGCACTGAGCCAAGGCAGGGCCTGGAGCACCCAGAGGCCATCCCAAAGGCTCTGTCCCCATCCTGGGAACAAGAGCTCTGTCCCCATGCCGGGAACAAGGGCTCCTTTATGGCAGTGCCAGCAGACAGCCCTGCTCCTCCTCGGAGCATCTGACACCGCGCTGCCCGGCATTGTCTGACCCACTTCCCGCACAAATCTGCCCATTGAGCATCCCACAGCGCCGGGCAGCAGATAAGGAACAGCTGGGCTGGGAAACAGAGCTGCCCTTTGAGGCAGGACAGGCAGCTCCAGCCCCACCCGGCAGCGGGGCAGGTTGGGGAGTGGAGGAGCAGCTTTCCCTGCCAGGTTTCGGCAGCCAGGAGAACATTTCCTGCGCCGTGATCAGCCGGCGTGGAGTCCTTGCCTCTGCTCCAGCCTCGCTCCAGGGCTCCCCAGGTGCCCACAGGTTCCCTCACTGGGGCAAAGAGCAGCGTTCAGGCAGTCAGGGAATCGTCATTTGGGTTGGAAGGGACCTAAAAGCTCATCCAGTCCCACCATGGGCAGGGACAGCTTCTGCTATCCCAGGCTGCTCCAAGCCCTGCTCAAGTCAGCTTGGAAGGCTCCCCCAAAATCCCACCACACCTCAGTCCCTTCATGGCAGCACGTTCCAGAGTTAATTATTCACCCTGCCAAGGCAACAAACTGCTTTTTGGCTGGACAAGGGTGTATTCTCACTATTTATAAATAGCTGGGTGGTGTTCAGGAAACCAGTGAGGGATGAGACAGGAGGGAAACATGACTCTCCCTCACTCCTGAGCTCCCACCCATGGCACGGTGAGTCATGGGAACGGCGCGGGGTCACCCTGGGAAAGGGAGGTCTCACCTTTGGTGTGCTCCTCCGTGGGGGTCACCCCCAGCTTCTTGAAGTACTCATCCGTTTCGGGGTCCACCACCAGCAGCCTGGCCTCGGTCTCCCTGGATTTGATGTGGGACACAACCTCCGAGTGCCGCAGACCCTCCACGTTGATCCCGTTCACCTGCAGAGCCACGGCATCAGAACCCAAGCCTGAGCCCAGAGATGCTGCTCCTGCCTCCCAGACCCCCAGAGCAGCCCCCTCTTTCCCTATGGGCTGGGATTTTCTTTTTTTCATTCCCGTTGGGATGATAGGAAGGCTACAGGCTTTTTCCTTCCCCCTCTCCAGCCTGCCGTGGCATCCTAAACCCACCCAGCGCCTCTGCCAGAGCATCCTCTGTGTTATCCCACATCCCAAACTCATCCATGGGGAATCACAGACCCCAGGCTCCCACCCAAACCCTCTTTGGTGCTGTCAAACCCAACCATCCCCTCGGATGTGCCCCAGGAATCTCAGGCAGCCTGTGGGCACAGAGTGGGTTGGATGCACCAGTGTGTCCTGCGGCATCCTTCATCCCTCCGGGATGGAAAAATGGGAATTTCTGTGCCTCTATGGGCGAGTCCCTGTGCCTGGAGCACGGATTCCTGTCTCCCTTCCCTGCGTGCGAGCCAGGAGCGACAGGGAACGTGATCCTGTGCTCCCGATTGTTCCCCGCGGCGAGGGGACAATGGTGACTCAGGACATTGTTCGGGTGGGAATGAATCACCCTTTGTCCCACCGGGAAGGACTCTGCACCGCCCTGGCAGCCTCGGCACGACCCGGTGCTGTCCTCCTCCAAAGGGACAGGGCAGGGGACACCGCAGAGCCTGAGCTCCAAAATCTGTGATGCCCTTTGCAGGGATGCAGGTTCCAGGGATGAGCAGGAGCTCCTTTCCCGGGCTCTGCACCTCATTCCTGGTGCTGCCAGCCTCAGCTGGTGGCTCTCAGCCCTGTCCTGCCACCCCAGCTCACCCCAGTCCACAGCCTGGGCTCACCAGCCAGCCCAGAGCTGCTCTGCCCCCACCGGCACAGGGCTGGGGGGTATCAAATATTTATCCAAGCCCCAGTGAGGAGGCAGGCAGGGGATCGAGTTTCCGAGCTCGCCAGCTCACCCCGCGCTGCTTTGTGTGAGGCAGGCCCGGGGCCAAGGCCATCAATAAATAACGCGACCCCTGGGGTGACACTGCCACTGCACTGCCACCCGTGCCCTGCTCCCGGCCCCACGCTGCTCCAGCATCAAACTGCAGCTGCTGGGGAGAGGCAGCAGCTCCCACCGGCTGGGGAATCATTAGTGATGGGGCTGGAAAGCTCTGGTGTTGGGATTTGCCCACCTCACACTCTTCCAGGGGTGCAAATCCCATTCCTGCTTTGAGCTGGCAGCAATGGCTCAATCACTGTGGGGTGGTTTTGGGGTTCACCCTGCTGGGGAGCAGCCCAAGCAGGGGATATCCATGTGGGTAATCCACCCCACAAGGAAAGGGGTGACGGCTGCTGAGCCTGGGGCACTGCTGGGTCACTCCCTGCCTGTCCCTGTGCCCGACCCTGTCCAAGGCACAGCCAGCTCAGGATGGGAGAACCTCCTTCTCCAGGAAAAAAAACAAACAAACTAAAGAGAGGGCAGCTCCCAGCCCCATCCAAACCTTTTGGCCCCATCCTGGACAAAAAGGGTTGCCCAGCACCTGGTGACCCAGCAAGATGTTTCCAAGAGCATTTTCTCCCCCATCTTAACCCAAATAATTTTGTGACAAAATCTCTGCAAAGCCTTTCCCCCTATTTCTCCAAGCACTTCCCTGGCAGGGCATCAGCTCAGCTGGGTGGCACCAACCTGGCCTTATGCCCACAGTCACCTGCCTGACCCTCCTTGGTGCCAGGCAGAGCCACCACAGCACCCTGGGGACATGGGGCAGTGCTGGCCTGGGCCGTGCTGGGGGAATGGCAGGACTCAACAGCTTTGGAGGGCTTTTCCAGCCTAAACAACTCCATGTTTCTACTCCTGTGAGCTCTGCAGTCTGGGTAGAATCACAATGCCCACTTGGCAGGGGTGGAAGGAGCACAAAACCACTGCCAGAGCAGCACCATCAACCTCTGAATTAGAGGAGTATCAGGGAGATTGGATGGGAGAGGTCATGGGATGGGGTTGTTTCAGCTTCCCTAGAGTCCCAACCCTGCTGCTGCCCCCTGCCACCCTCTGTTACCTCCACCAGCCTGTCCTGGGGCCGCAGCCCTGCCCGGGCAGCTGGAGAGTCAGGATCCACCGAGCGGATGAACTGCCCCGGCCGCGATTTCTCGCTGTGCAGGTTGAAGCCGTAGCCATTGGGACCTTTCTTCAGGTGGCAGAGACGTGGGCACAGCTCCTTCTGGCCGTTTAAATCCTGATTCATGGAGGAGACAAGGCACAGGGGTTAATGGGTGGCTCTGGGGTGGCTCTGAGGCAGATGTGACCCCAAATAAAGCCCCGAGGAAGCGCTGTATCTGCGCCCCATCCTCAGCATGGGGACAGCTTAACAAATGGATTTCCTCTCATTGAGGCTATTTTCGAAACCCAATTGTCCGAAACCACTCCAGAAAAATGAAAACAAAACAAAAAAAATGCATTTCCTTCACCAGGAGTGGCTCAGATCAATCCACCCACAGCCCCGGGCAGGGAGGAACCAAGGCTGTGCTGTGCCCAGGCTCACCCAGACCCGGGACTGACCTCGAGCAGGTATTTCAGGCAGTGCCACACCCTCGGTGTCGGTGACACCACCATCACCCACTGGTGTCATCACCGGGGGACCAGCAGGTTGAACCCCAACATCCAGGAGCTCCCTGCAGCTGGGGAAGGATGAGCTTGGCAGGATGGACAGCACAGTGAAGGGTTTAGTGCTTCCCCCTCATGCCATGGAAAATGCTTTATGGCTCCTCAGGGTGGCCAGGGAGCAACAAATCCTGGTTTTCTGCAGGTCTGCAGGACTCATTACATTCCCTCGGATGTTACTCCCACCAGCAGCTCCAGAACCCAACACAGCTCCACATCTCTGGCACCTCAGAGATCCATTTTCACCCACATTTTGGGGAAAACATCCCCCCTGGATGAGTTTTACCCTTCCCTCAGCAGAGGGGATTTGTCTCGGATCACATTTGCAGGGAAATCTCTCCCAGCCTTTCCCTCCAAATTAAAAATCCAGGCAGCAATTTCCTCCTCCTCCTCCTTCCTCTCTGGGCCAAAAAGCACCATGAAACACCAAACCTCCTGACTGCTTCACCCCCTCAGGGAGGGATTTTACAGAGGAGAACAACGTGGGGACACACAGAATGGTCACCCCATGGATCCCCGTGCTGGGGGATGGAATTTTCATAGAATCCCAGAACAGTCTGGGGTGGAAGGGATTTCCACCAGAGATTCACTTTGCAATGGAGTTTTTTATTAAAGCCCAGCTGGTGGTGTTGACACCTCAATCCCAGAGCAGTTCTTGAAGGGCAAAAGCCATCAGTGAACCCACAAAGCAGCCAAGCCCCTCCCCTAGCTTCTCCACACCCCCAGAGCAGCCCTTTTATTTGATATAAAAAATAATCCCTCTGCACATTGAACCCTGCTGGACTTTTCCCATGGCCCTGGAGCAGCCAGTTCACCCTATCAGCAAACATTTCCAGCCTGCCTCGCAGCTCTTCAAAATCTGAAGAAAACAGGAAATGATTCAAATGGCCCAAGAGGGTTGGACTCGTGTGACCTTAAGGGACACACAGGGCTCTGTGCAGCAGGACAAGGGGAGCACGCCTGGGGTCACCAAAGGCCAGCTGGGATCACCAAAATCCATCTGGGGTCACCTATTTGGGTTTTTTAAGGACCTTTTAAAACCATTTTCCTCCTGCTCCATTCTCACAGGGTCAGAAGTGTGAAAACACTGAGAAAAATCACTGAGAATCACCCAAAAAAATCTGTGCTGGAGGTGCTGTCCCCTTGGGGATACCCTGGCAGGGTCAGTCCCTCCTCCTCCAGGGGATCCCCTGGGATCAGCAGGGAAATCAAATTACTCACTGAGTAAACCACCCAGGGAAAAGCTTCACTGCAGGATCCCTTTGGTGACCTGAGCCATGTCCTGCATGGGCTTTCACCCCAGAATCTTGAATTTAAGGTCCTTAACTGGAACGAATTCAAGACATTTATTTCTAAATACATACATATAAAAAAAAATAATCCCAATCCAGCATCTGTTCTGGGCAGAAATCCTGGGGGAAAACTGCTTATCCTCCCGCAGAGATGATCCAGGGCTTTTGCTGGGCTCTTAAACCTCCCAGCTAACGCAATCCTTGGCTGCTGGAAAAAACAGCTCTTGGAGCTGAGCTCTGCAAAGCCCCTGTCTGGGATTAGGCAAAGCTGACACTCCCCTCACTCACACCCCCAAAACACAGAGCTGCTGCCTCTCCTGCCAGCCCCGCTCTTTATTTTCCTTCGTTATTTTCTTTTCCACCCGTGCCAGCGTTTCCCTGCCTGTGTTCTGGGAAGATATTTCCTAAGCTCCCGGGGGAATTTGGCCTTTGTGAAAGCCAAAGGCTGCCACAAAGCGTTGCCTGGAACAGCAGCACGTTATCTGGGCTTCCCAGGAACCCTCTGGCAGCAGTGCTCTGGTTCTGCTCCGGAGGAGACTGTAATGCCTTTCACACGCCAACCCCCCGAAAGCCAATTTGGATTAAGTTGCACTCGCATGGATACTGTAAAATTCAGTGTCTGAATTCAACAGGCTGAATTCAGTGTGCTGAAACCGAAATTCAACTCAACTTCTTAACTTTTTTTGTCTTAAAACGAACCAAAAATTCAAAAATTGCCTGCACACAAAAATAAAAAAAATTGCAAAATTGAAGCTTTTTTTTTTTTTTTCTTTTCAGGAATCCAGGCACTTCCAGTGGCCACTGATTTTATGGCAAGGCACGCTCCATCCCTGTCTGTACCATCCCCAGGAATGTCTGTGCAGAGAAATGCTCCCTGGATGATGAGCTGCACACTCTCCCCCCATCCCTGGAGCTGCAGCCTGGGGCAAACCATCGGCATTTTACAAGGAAAAAGGTTTCGGAAGCGCAGCTCAAGCTGGTCCGTTTTAAAATGAACAAACAAGACATTAAATAACAATGAAATGCTTTCAATAAAATTAAAAAAAAACCAAAACAAAAAACCCCTGATTGGGTGTTGCCAGCTCTCACAATCTCATGGCAACTCTTGCAGCATCTGATATTTTATTTCCCTTAGAGTTTCCAGCGCTGCTGACGGGAACTGGGGTCCCTCAGGGACACCCCTTGGCTCATGGGGGTCACCTGGGGACACCTGGGGTTCCCCAGAGATACCCCGTGGCCCATGGGTGGCTTTGTGCCACCCCTGCAGGGACAGGGCCATTCCCACCTCTCACACCTGGGGCTGTACAAACCCCAAATGTCACCAGCTCTGATTAACGAGGGGTTCCCATGCCATTAATTAGCACACAGCAGCCTCCATGAAAGCAGAGTCCACTGCCAGAAGGAGCCAAACTGCCCTCCTGGGGTCTGAGGGGCAGCAGAGCATCCTCCAAGCTCCATTATCCAACCAAACCCACCTGTCCCTACAAAAACCCCTCCCCAGCTCCACATGAGGCCACCAGAGACCCTCCTGCTGTCCCTGCTGGCCCACATCCCAGGACAGGGATGTCCCCTGCTGCCCCCCACCATCCCAAAGGACACTGACTGCCACAACCACCCTGCACCCCACAGCATCCCCAGGAGGGTGTTCCCTGAGCAGGACCAGAAGGGCTTTTCCAAGAGCAGCCCAAAGAGCTGCCATGGTCTCTCCATGCCCAGCATGGCACACTGGTGGCCAGCACTGCCTCCAGCCCCTCTGCCCCACACACATACCCACAGTGGGCTGAAATGTGTTGAAAGCCACGCTTTAGGGCTTTATTCCAGGAATAAAACCCCAGTGCCAGTGTGGACAGCAGCTCTCCTGGGTCCTGCAGGAGAAGAGGAGGAGAAGAGCACACAGACACAAACACAGAGCTACTCTAGCAGCCACGCTGGGTTGGTACCATGGCCCTGGCACTGTGGTGGCTCCTGGCTCAACGCAGTTCCCACGGTGTCTCAGCCACCATGTCACCGTGGATGTCACCCCAAACCTCCTCCCGGGCTGACAGGACACTCTGGCACAGGCAGGAAGGGCAGGATGTCCCTCGGGGGTGTCCCACGATGGCAGCAGGAGCTCCAGCCCAGCTCGTGGCCCAGAATGGGGATTTGCTGGAACTCCACCAAGCTCATCTCCTGGGTGTGTTGGTCATAATCACGGGATCAGGGCTCGGCCCTAATCGGCTCACTCCTGCCTGGGACCACCTCACCCTGCTCCCAGCCCCAGCCCCTCCCTCCCTGCCCATCCCGGGGGCTTTTCTATTCTCCAAACAGGCTCCAGTCCCCCCTGTTGGGAATTGCAGCACCTGGATGCACTCCAGGCCCCAGACAGGTCAAACCTTTCCATCTCTGCTTGGCAGAGCTGGAGAAAACCCAGGCAGGAGCATTCCTGCCTAATTTACATTGTTAACATACTTTCTTTTAAGTCAGCTCCCATGGTGTCTCCTCTTCTGCGTGGTTTCAGTCTGAAAATTGCTCCTTTGGTCCCTCCAGAATGAACCTCAGCAGCACAACCCACCAGGGTTTGGGGACACCTGGGGACACCGAGATGTCCTGGGGGGACAGGGGACACTGCTCAGAGCCTCAGTGTCCATTCCCACTGCCTTGCCTCCAGCTGGGACTTCTCTACACCCTGCAGTTTGGATTCTCTGGGGCAGGCAGGGAGCACCCAGGGGTGCACAGAGGGATGCACAGAGGGATGCACAGCCACCTGCAGGGCTTGAGGAGCAGAAATGCAACATCCTGACCCAAATCCAAACCCCAGCAGGCAGAGGGGAGGGAGGGGCAACACCGTGAGCCTGGCAGGAGCCAAGCAGGGGGAGAAACCATGCAGGAAAAGGGACCACGGGTACAGCAGCACCAGAACAAGTGACCCATTTACACCCCCTGACAGGGCAGGGCCACCCTCCCCTGGCACTCCTGGTTATCCTGGGAGCTGAGCCGAGCCTCGGGCAAGCTTTAATTGCCACTATTATTACCACAGTTTTGTTGGGAGCTCAAAGGCTGCTGCCTGTGCACGGATTTAGGGATGCACTTAAACATCAGCAGATATTTGAAGGGGAAGGGGAAGGATGAAACCCAACTGTCCTCCACGCTGCAAGGATGAGGGAAGCTGGGAGGAGCAGGAGCCTCACCGTGGCTGCCAGCAGTGCCCACAGCCCTGCTTGCCATGAGAACCAGGAGGTTTGGGATTTGTGCCACGGCTGGAGGATTGCTGTCTCCATTCAGAGCTGTGCCAGGGATCCTCCTCCTGCTCCCACACCATTCCCCTTCCCCCAGGAGTGACTCAAGTTTTCCCATTAAAGCAGCACCAGAAAGGGGTTATTGTAGCCCTGCAGCCCCTGGGGCCAGGGGACCTCAGTGACACTTGGAGGGGGAGACACAAGTGACACAAATGGCAAAGGAGCCTCAAAACCCACCCAGACAGTGGGGCTGCAGTGCTGTGAGGAGGGAGGCAGAGCACCCCAAAATCTGCCCCGTGGGGAGAGGACAGAGCAGCTCTCAGTGCTGGGAGAAGCAGAGCAGGATGCTCCAAAACCAACCCCAAAAGGATGCTCCTGGTGCTCCCCAAGCCCTGGATGGTGCTGCAGCTGCTGGGAAGGGCTCAGGGCTCCCTCCTTCCCTCCATCCCTCCCTCCCAGCTCCATCCCCAGCTCAGTCAGCCAGCCCCACACGGGCTCAGGCTCCAGATGTTGGGGAAATGCTATAAATAACAGAGGGGGAGGGGAGCTGGGGGGACGCCAAGCCCACCGAAACACAAGCAGATGTTCTCCTTCTCCTTCCTGCAGGGCCAGAGCTGTGGCTGGGCAGAGAGGTGGTGGCTCCAGCATCCAGAGGGTTCCCACCAGCCAGGAATAAATCCTTGGGCAGGAGCAGCAAACAACCTGCTTCCATTTTTGTACAGCCACAACTCTAATTAGCAGCTGCCCTGATCCCCAGGAGGTGTTTCTGCTCTGACACCAATGGTCAGAGGAGGAAAACCTCCCACCATTCCTCCAGCACAGACCTGACAGCCCAGGGCTGAACATCTCCCACATTTTCTGAACATCTGCCACATCCAGGGCTCAGCAGGACAAGTTTCAGGTGCTCCCAGGGACTGCAGGGTGCCCATGGTCATCTCTACCCAGCAGAAAAGGACAGGCTCAAACGTGGCTGAGCTGCCTCAGAGAGCTTTAGCAGAGGCTGTGATCACCCCAAAACCAGCAGTTACCTTAAATATCACCAGGAGGAGGGCAGGCTGCTGATGGTGATGGCACAACCTGTGCCTCAGCTCGGTGTCACAGCCCTGTGCCACCACCAGGCCCCTCACCTGCCTGCCCCCAGCACGAATTCTTATTTAAATCCCTTGCATTATTCAAATTACTCCAGTTTTTTAAATTGCTCCAGCTGGGGTTGGAGTGATAGTAACATCAAAAAACATGTATTTATTTTAAGGGCAGCAGACACTGATGTCTGTGCTGCTCTCCCAGCAATCTCCTGCCAACCTGGGGGGGCTGCACAGCACATCCCCAGTGCCCTCTGGATCCATCCCCCTCTGGATCCATCCCCCTCTGGATCCATCCTGCTGCTTTCCCTGCCAACAGGCAGCACAAAGGCAGCGAGTGAGGATGGCAGTGAGTAATTCCAATTAGCAGTGGAACTCATCCAGCCACGGCTCCTCGGCAGGATCCACGGCCAAGCTGCAGCTGATAGGGTAATTTGGATATTTCTGGGATTTTTCTGATGACTGTCCCTGCAAGGAGGAGGAGGAGGAGGAGGAAAAGGATCAGCCATGCCATGGAAATGCTGGACTCACAGTGAGCCCCAGGGACACTCACCCAGAGCCCTGCAGCCCTTCAGGACACAGCAGAGGGGACAGTGGGGGTCACAGGGGACAGTTAGTGCAAAACTAACCCCAAAAGATTAATGAGGCCCTTCACCATCCCATGTCACCACAGCAGCAGCAAGAAGAGCTTTGCACCTTCCCTGTGGCTCCCACCAAAGTGTGCAGGTCCCCTGGACCTTCCCAGGGGCTGCAGGATGCAGGGAGCTGTGCAGCACCCTGCCCCAGGCACAGCCCAAGGGGTGCCATCCCAAGAAACTGCCAGGCAGCAGAAAACAAGAGCAGGAAGGACGTGGAGGGTGGGAAGGTCACCCGAGGTGCAGCCCAAGGTGACAGTGCTGCCAGGCAGGATGGCATCACTGCCACCCCAGCACGGGGAAAAGCAGCTCTCTCCCAGCTCCCAGCAGGGCTTCACCTCCCAGAAACCTCCTGCCAGAGAAATCAGAGCTCAACCTTCACCACGGCTGCCCCAGGCACGGGGTAAGCCCGGATTTGCCCCTCTCTGAAATCCCAGCACTGCAGCATTACAGAAATCCCCCAGCACAAAGGGGCCTCTCAGCATGGGGCTGCACAGGGCCACGTCCTGCCCGGGACCTCGTGTCCCCAGTGGGGACAAACTCAACTGACAGTCCCCATGGCACATCCTTGCTGTGGGGACACCAGCCCCGTCCTGATCCCCCCGGCAGTGATGTCCCCAGCAGAGCTGTCCCAGCCATTCCCTGGCAACCCCACAGCTGGGGAATTTCTCAGCCACAAGCCGCGGGAAGCTGCATTTTTTCCCCCTCTTTGCTGGCGTTTTAGCAGACTCAGACAGCAAAGGCACCCACGCTCTCCCCCCGGGCAGGGCTGGAGCCAGCAAC
Organism: Lichenostomus cassidix; assembly: GCF_008360975.1. Lineage (NCBI taxonomy): Eukaryota > Metazoa > Chordata > Aves > Passeriformes > Meliphagidae > Lichenostomus > Lichenostomus cassidix. The sequence continues at coordinate 1,253,577 of NC_139495.1, forward strand.
GGCAGCACAGGCTTGGCTGGAGCAGGGAGCAGCTGGCCCGGCCAGGGAGAGAGGGAGGGAGGATGGAGGAGAGCGAAACCGCCACGTGCACGTGTTTTCATGGAGAGAGACAACTTTTCCAGCAGGATCTGTCAAGGAAACGCGCAGCCGGGATGGTCTGCTCCAGAAGGATCTGCTCCAGCACAACGTGGGGCACTTAACGTGGGTCCTGGCAGGCTGGCGTTTGTCCAAGAGGAGAAATATGGAATCTCCATTCTGGATTGAAAGGGATCTCACCAGATCCGGAGGGATCTGTTTTCCTCTGGGTGGGAGGGGAAAGAGCATTGCTCACTGCACAGGGCTTGAGCTGCAGGAACAGGGGAAAAGTCCTTCCCACGCTCACCATGAACCCCCAGGCGAGAGGAGGGACTGCTCTGGACAATGGGAAGGCAGAGGGAGATGCTGGGAATAAGCTTCCCCAATTCCACAGTGACCATCACAGAGCTCATGTCCCCCAGGGCAGAGACTTCTCCCACTCCCTGACACCCCAAATCACAGACAGGGCTGCCACATCTCCATGGACAGGTGATGGATCCCAAACAGAGCCTCCTGCCCAGGGCAGAGCTCCAGGCACAGCTCCCACCCCAGCTCAGCATCACTTCCAGCCAGGGCTGTGCCACAGCCAGGCACCTCCAGGCTCTGCCCAGCCACCCTTCGGCCTCCCCAGCTGCTTTTGGAGGCCAAAGCCTTGAGCAATCAGCAAACATTGGTTCATGCTGGCCCCACTCCTCGCCTTCAGTGACCCCAGGTCATCAGCAGGAATCCAGTCCTGCAGCTTTGTGCTCCCACGGCGCTCGCTGGGCACTGCAGGTCTGAGGAAAACCCCCGGAGGTGGAGGGGCTCTGTGATGCACCAGGCACTGCAGGGAGCACCTCCCACCCCTGGGAACACCCTGCACCCCGGGACAGGGAGGGTTCTTGGGAAAGGAGAGGTGTTTTTCCAAGGACTGAGGCTGCTCAGGCTCTGAACTCAGCCCTTGCCCCGTGCCAGGGCTGTGGGACTGAGGTCACCATGGCAGGAGCACACACCAAAGCCCACAGCCCACCAACTGCTCAAACCCACCCAGAGCTGCCCTGCAAGCCTGATTTTTGGGGATAGAGTGCAATGCCACTGCCCTGCAGAAAGCCAGCTGTTAGTCAAGGCATCTGATACAGAATGGGGGACACTGCTCTGCACCACAGGCCAGCAGGGACACAGCTCCTGGTCCCCTCCACAGCCCCCTAGTCCCCCACCCTGGAGGAAGAGGTCATGGCTGCTCCACTGAGCCTTGCAGAGCCCAATAAAGCACAGGCAGGGTGGGAAGGATTGGCACAAGCCATCCTGCTGTCCCTCCAGGGCTGGTTTTCTCCTCCTGCTCTGCCCCCAAGCCCACCTTGGAGCGAGGGGTGCGATGGGCAGGGGGACAGATCTGCACCCCCAGCCCGGCCCCTGCCCAGGAAGGGGGAGAACAGGCTCTGCTCTGTGAGTGCTGGGCCCAGGGAAGTTCAATAGTTTACTCCCAATATTTGTCTTGGCCGGGCAGCCCAGCTCGCTGGAGGAAATGGGGCAGGGGGAGGGCTGCAAACATCCTCTGCATTCCTCGTACCGAGAGCAAAGCCAGCTCGGGGCACCCGCGCTCGGGGTCACCCTATGTGAGCCATTTTGTGTTTAGAAATCCTGCAGTAAAACATCCAGGGGTGCAGTTTTCCAAAAAGCAACAGGGCTGAGGGGCCAAGCCTCAGCTTGACGTGCAAACCACTCGCTTCTCCCAAAAAGCCCCGAGTCGAAGCTTCTGCACAAAACCTGCTGAGCTGGGCACAGCACCCAAAACCTCCAGTTCTGCTGGGGTTCCCCTTGACCTCCCCTTCCAAAAGGCAGCCCTGCTGTCACTGCCCCCATTGCACAACCCTGCCACCAGCTCCATCCCATGCACTGCTGGGAAACAGGGATCACAGCGAGACCTGATGCAATCAGGGACCAGCAGGGCTCGTCCCACCCAGCTCCAAAAATGACATTTTTTAAACCCAACTTCTTAAAAGATGAGGGGGCTACAGATGATGCCCTTAGCCAGGGAGCTGAGCTTATCTGCAGCTGGACAGGGCTGGGGCAGATAAGGGCTGGGGTGGCCCTGTGAGCAGCTGGACACAGCACAGTGCTGGTGCAGGGGGAGGATCTCCTGAGATAACCCCAGAGGCAGTGCCAGCCCCGGCTGCTCCTGCTGATAACCGTGGGGTGAAGGGGTGACAGGCACAGCCTGGTGCTGGGGCTCTGGGCATGCTGCCACCCGTGCCCATGGCAAAGAGGGAACAGCCCCAGAACAGTGCTCCCAACACCAAAATAGGGCTTTGGGCACCCAGAACTACCCATCAGCCACTTCAAGGGGACTTCTGTCCCCACATTCCAGCACAAAACAGGGTCACCACATCCCCACTGCTCAGCCCCACGATGCCAGTGGAGCCAGACAAGAGCAGGGAACTCTTCCAGGCAAAGCCGACTACTCACCCGCTTAGCACTAATTAGGGCTTGTCTTAATTAAATCCTGCTAACCATGAACAACCCCAAGGCCAGAATTAACTGCTTTACCTGGGATGGCCTCTGGCTGCTCACGAGGGACTGCTGGTGTGGTAGGAATGAGCCAGCTGGACACAGCGAGGCAGGAGCTGTCTGTGGTTGGGAAGAGCCCCTGGAGACCTTCCCAGGGCACAGCACCATTCCCCAGGGAATTCTGACCCAGCCAGGTGCTAGAGCCACATTCCCAAGGGTGGGAGCAGGGGGATTAGCCTTCCCACCACCTTTTGTGCTGCTCGTGTCTTTAACAGGATTAGGAGCTGTAATTCTGTAAGAGGTTTAATCACAGAACACCCCGGGGAGCAGAGGGGCTCCGGCCAGGGCTGGGCAGGCAGTGACCCCACTTGATGGTGGAGAGGCCCAGGAGTCCATTGGGACACCCAGTCAGGGCTGCTGACAGCCCTTCCCTGCTCCCCAGGCACCTCTGGACAGCTCAGTGCCAGCAGTGGAGGTCCTGCCAAGGGAAACAACCACAGCCAGGCAGCCCAAGCTGTGCAGCCTGGAGAAGAGAAGGCTCCAGGGAGATCTTAGAGCACCTTCCTGTGCCCAAAGGGGCTCCAGGAGAGCTGGAGAGGGACTTGGGACAAAGGATGAAGTGACAGGACACAGGGAATGGCTTCCCACTGTCAGAGGGCAGGGATGGATGGGATATTGGGAAGGAATTGTTCCCTGGGAGGGAGGTGCCCAGAGGAGCTGTGGCTGCCCCTGGATCCCTGGCAGTGTCCAAGGCCAGGCTGGACAGGGCTTGGAGCAGCCTGGGACAGTGGAAGGTGTCCCTGCCATGGCAGAGAGTGGCACTGCATGGGCTTTAAGGTCCTTCCAACCCAAACCATTCCAGAATTCTATGCCCCCAGAGCAACTTGTCACACTTTCACAGCACTGGCACCTGCAGGGAATTGTCTTTCCTCCCTTCCCAGTACTCATAAAGCAATTAAAATTTGACTTTCACAAGCTCACCACTAAGAAACATCTCCCACCAGCTCTCTGTACCTGGAAACAAACTCCTGCAAAGTTTTAGTGTGAAAAGAGAGACAGAGCCAAGAAAATCCAGCTCCACGTCTGGACATGGTCTGAATGTGCACAGCAATGGAACCAAAACATTCAGGAGTCCAGGCAAAATGGAATGAAATTAAATTACAATATGGATCTTGCCAGAAAGAATTATGTCAACGACTTGGGGTTCAGTTCCTTATTTATAGAGAGCTGTGGATCTGGAAAAACCCTCTACTGATTACAGGTTTAATTTTTAATCTCTCATATCCCAACCTGGAATCTCCCACCACCAGTGCCTGTAGCAACACCACAGCCAAAGGACTGGGAGACAGAAGCAGCTCAGAACAGACCTTCATTTCCACTCTGAGCTCTTTTCTAGTGCTGGGTACATCATTCCCCCTCACAGCCTCACTCCCCAAGGCTGGAGGGCAGGAATGACCAACACAGAAGTGATGCCCCATTGTCAGGGCTGTGAGCACTCAAGGAGTGGTGCTTTATGGGTTCAAAGGAGCTCTTTAAGAGCTCTTTCGGAAGTCAGGTGTACCTAGCTGGCAGCTGGCAGCCTTGGCCCTCTCCAGCCTGGGAATTCACACTGGAAGCCAGCAGCACCTTTGCTCCACGTGGTTCCATTCCCCACAAGCAATCCCACAGCTCCAGCACCTTCCACCCAGGCAGGAGCAGCCCCATGTCCAGGGGCTGGAACTCCCCCAGACCCACAGCACCACCTGAGGCACTTGCAGCTCCAGGATCCAACTCCTGGAGCTGATTTATCCATCCACACTGCACTGGGACAGCCCTGGATAAACAGCTGGGAAAGTGCAGAGCATCCCCTTCTCCACAACTCGCTCGGGTCTCGGGAATAAACAGAGAATCTCCAAAAAAAACCCCAAACCCAATATTGTTTTAAGGTTTCCTGTGCCACGACAAGCCCACGAGCCCGAGCAGGCTGGAGGAGCTCCAAGGATGGAGCAGAGGCACAGCAGAGGCTCTGTGCAGCTGCCAGGGCACACGCAGAAAGCCCCGGCAGTGCCAGAAGATTTTTAATTTATTCTAAACCATTTAATAGTTCTGCTATTGAACAGAACCATCGACAGCTGGCCGGGAGCCCACTCGTGAGCAGGGCTGGTTTTGAAGGAAAGCTGCTGGAAGCCATCCCTGAGAGCCGAGGGGGTTGGGGAGAGCTGCACTTCCAGCAGCTCCCATCGCATATCAGCTTCCCGAGCATTTCGAGGGAAAGTTTTTGATTACTCGAGGATGCAGAAGGGATCAGCACCGGCTGGACCACCCGCAGCATCCCATCACCACCCCGCAGCCGGGTCTGGGGGGAGCAGCAGGGAGCTGGGGGGTCCCGGGGTGACCCCGCTGTCCCCTCGCAGCACCGAGCATCCCTCGGGAGCGTGTGGCTCCGGGAACAAAGGCTCCTGGCAGGGCACGGCTCCTCCCGATGCTAATCTGCCGCTCGCCTCCCGGCCGCTTTGTGTTTCACTAAAAATACCGCGGCGGAGGAAGTTCGTGCCGCGGGGTGGATGCTCTCCTCCCCGGGAGGAGCTTCCTGCGCTGCCCCGGCACCAAAATAGCCCCCAGGCCAGCTCCTCCGCTGCCCAGCAGGGCCAGGCGGGCTGGAGCCGGGGGAGAATCAGCCCCCTGCCCTGCCCCACAGCCCATCCCGAGTTTTTGGGGATGGGACACAGCCAAAACCCCGCACGAAAAGAAGGACTTTTCATCCAAAGCCCTTCCCGCAGCACGGGGAGGATGCGGGACCAGGCTGGGGAGCTGAGGCTCACCCTGCCAAGCACCACACGGGTTTCTTCACCTCACACCCCCGGGGGGAATGTCCCATATAGAAAGGGAGTGTTTGCAGCAGGGTTTGGCTCAGATCCCTGCCAGCACCTCCTCCGATGCCCAGGGCACGCCGCTCATCCCAGCCAGAGCTGGAGCTCCATAAATCCAACCGCAGGCAGCACTGCCAGCCCCGAACTCACACCAAAACCAACAGCAGCCAGAAGGGAACGGGGTCACTGCCAAGGGACAGGCAGACAGGGCTGTGTGGGGCTGGGGCTGCCCTGCTCCCAGCACGGGGATCTGCAAGGTTTGGGGATGTGGAGCCTCCTGGCCTCGGCAGCAGCCCAAACTCAAAAATCATCACAAAATCCTGAATGGTGTGGATTGGAAGGATCTCCATCTCATTCCACCCCAGCCATGGCAGGGACACCTTCCACTACCCCAGGCTGCTCCAAGCCCCGTCCAGCCTGCCCTTGGACACTGCCAGGGCTGAGGATTTGCATCTCCAGCCTCCCCTCCCGAGGTGCCGAGCTGGAGCAGCTCCCGAGCCCAGCCCAGCCGGGTGACACGCGATGCCACAGCCCGGCGACATCAATAATGCAGCGGGGTCAGCGCCGGCTGTCCCACAGCTCCGCCCAGCTCCTGCCGCTGCTTTGGGACTGAAGCACTGATCCCAAAAGAGAGGCATCCCTGTGCCACTCCGGGCTGAGCTCCCATGGAAAGCAGACCCTTCACGGCCACAGCAGTGCCCACGGCGAAGATTTTGGGGGGAGCAGAGGCTCTCCAGCCCCGCAGGCATCTTTCCCTTCTTTATCCATCCCATCCCATCTCCTCAGCCAGCACAGCCCTGGTTCCCCAGGCAGCTCCACACTAAGGGTTTCACAGATGGCTTTGCAAAGGGTTTGTTTTTCAGCAGAGGCACGCAGAGCTCCCAGGCTGACCCAGACGGGCTCAATCACAGCTTCCCTTCAGCTCTGCCCTCTCACACCCGCAGCATCCCCAAAAATAGCTGCTGTGGAAGGGCAGGGAATGCTCCAGGACAGCCACAGCTCCCTGGCTCTGTGCCTGAGGGTTTCCCCAAACCTCTGCCTGCCCAGCAGGAGCATCACCCAGGCTGTGCCAGGCTGAGCTTTGCCATCTCTCCCATCCTTCCCATCACCCTCTCCCGCAGATCCAAGCTTGCCACGGGCAGTGGGAGATGCTGCAGGGAAGTGCTTTAATTCAAACCATCCACTTATTTACTTTTTTTTTAAATTGCATAATTGCTGCAGACATTTCTGCTCATGTTTGGTTTTATTACATCTTTGTGGTTATTCTACAAGCCCTAAATTTTGGGCCTCAACTGAGCTGGCAAAGTGCTCCAAAAACATCTGTCCTGAGTTACTCCCCTTGCAGCACTGTGGCAGAAGACATCACAACACCAGGGATTAGTTTGCAACAGAGAGAAGTTCTTACTCCTGACCCAAAGAGAAAGGTAAATATTTACTGCCTCGAGGTCAGCACTGATCCCAAATGACTGAGGGTCCCAACAGGCCATCGTCCTTCAGACAGCAGCACATCTGTCCCCAGACACGCAGGAGGCTCAGGAGCTGCCACAACCCCCGTGTCACCCCAGGGACACCACCCTGCTGCTTCCAGCTCCTGCCAGCACCAATCCTAAGGTGACACATCCAGCCCGAGCAGGGGACAATCAACAACCAGCCACTAATTCCCCCCCATTTAAACTCCCAGACTCCAGAATCCAGCAGCTACAAGATGTGGGTTTGTTCTCCAAAGTTCTCAAGACTTTGGAGCAGTTTATCCTTCACAAGGGCTGCAGAGGTCCCTTTGCACAGCCACCCCCTGCAGTCCCGTGAGCAGAGAGAGAAGGAAGGCAATTGCATCACCCCAGCTCCTCTCTGGCTTTGCTGTTGCTCTTGTTTCTCCTACAAACACACCTGGAGAAAGCAGCAAATCCCAAGGACAGCCCTAAGGCCATAATGGGGTCCCAGTGCCCAGTGGGATGGGACAGCAGAGCCACAGCCCCTGCAAAGGTGCTGCCAGCCCTGGGCCAGGACACCTGCCCACCATGGGCACATCTGGAAGGGCCAGCAGCACCCAGATGAGGCCCTGGCAGCCCTGCAGCTCACCTGCCTTTCACACACCACCAGCCCAGGCATTTAATGCCAGCCAGCCCAGCCCAAAGGCACCTTTGCCATTAAAGCAGCTCTCAGCAAGCTCCCAGAGCAGCCCCTGCCATGCTGGGACCCCTCAGCCCCACCTCTGAACCTGCCAGGGGTGCTGCAGCCTGCCAGGGCAGAGCCAGAGCCCTGGGAATGCAGGAGACAGGCTGGTGGCACCAGAACCTGCTGGTGACAGGGGTATGGAGGACACAGAGCCTGCCAGGGGACAGAGAGTGGGGTGGGCAGCGAGGGGCAAACCCTCCAGCCCAGCAGACATGGGAATGGGCACAGTTCTGTGCCACCACAGCCACCCAGGGCACGAGTCCTCACCGTGCTGGGGACAGCAGAGTTGTGACAGCCACAGCTGCTGGCTGCCAGCCCTGCCGGGCAGGATTTTAAATACATGCTGAATTATTCATGGCAGCCCCGAGGTTCCTGGAGCACGAGGTCCCTGCTGGGGTGACCTCCCCACCCATGGCAGCACTCTGGGGGTGTCACCCCTCTTGGGAAATAAACCTGGGACAGCATGGAGCACCCTCCCTGCTCCACCACGAACACCAGCTTTCCCTCCCAGTTTTGTTTCAGTCTCTTCAGGCTGCCCTGAACAACCCCGGCCTCAAATCCAGGAAAACTCCAGCCTTTATATAAACAAATGCTGCTCACAAAAATGCAGCTCCCTGAGAGCAGCCTGGAGCATCAGCCCTGGTTCCCACAGGGGCAGGTTGGGGCCACAGGTCTGCAGGGGGGAGGGAGGGAGCTGCCTTTTCTCCTTCACTAACACCTCCAGGGAAGCTCAAAACAACAAAAATCTGGCTGGGGACAAATGTCTGAGTGTATCACAGCCCCACTGCAGTGGCAGGAATCTCCCAAAAACCACCCACACTCTGGAGCTGCACATTCCAGTGCCTGGGATCTGCTGGGTTAGGGTCAGGCTGGAGCTGCCCCATGGAAGGACACGGTGCTGGGGGCTGAGCAGGGCAGAAATGGGGGTCCAACACCCCTTATCCACCATGCCCAGCTCTTTGGGAGCCAGCAGGAAGGACACACCGCCCAGAGCAAGAGCCTGGAGCAGATTTTATCACCTTCAATCAAGCAGCTCTGCAAGGCACAGGAGCAGCATGCAGGTCCTGCTGCTCTGGTCACCCCTGACCTCACCCCAGAGTCACACACAGCTCTGTCACCCTGAGGTGACCTTGGCCAGCAGAGCTGGCAGTGCCCAGCTCTCCCAGAGCTGCCGAGGCAGGAGCAAACCAGCTGCTGGCCCAACGTGCTCAGCTGCCCATCCAGCAGGAATCACCCTGCAAACAGCTCCCTTTGTCCAGCCCAGACATCAACCCCTTCTCCAGCACAGTGAGCACCGAGTGCCCAGGAAAAGCACCCAGCAAACCCCAACCCCTCCGAGGGGAGCTCTCTCCTCTCCTCCCCTCCCAGCCCTGCTCTGCTCTCCCTGTCCCACCCTCTCCTCGGAGGAGCCAAAGCCCAAAGGCCGGAAAGGACCGTGCTGTTCCCCGGCCTGACTTCCCGTCAGCACACACTGCTGGATCCCGACCAGCTCACGGAACAGCTCAGGCACCAGAGGAAATGCCCTGCTGGGAAAGCCACCCCAGCCACCCTCTCCTGGGGAATGGCTCCTCTCCCAGCGGTGCTCCAACCCCCGGGGCAAACACAGCCATCATCATCCTCACACGGACCATCCAACCGCTTCAAATCAGGCAAGAAATAAAGAACAATAAAACACTGCCTCCAAGATCGCCCCTGCCAGCCCCAGGCGAGGAGGATCCTCCTCTGCAAGATTCCAAACGGCTCCAGAGGGAAGGACCAGAGGTGACAGCCCCTAATCCTTGCAGGGCTGCTCCTGCTTCACACCAGCATCACCCTTCATCTGCACGGGGGGATTTCTGTGTGAGAGGCTCCCGAGGACACGAGCCATGGGGATGTCCTCCTGGCAGCCCAGTGGCCACTTCTTGGTCAGCTCTGGTCTGAGGGGACAGGGACCGACCTGGCACTGCAGCTCCTGCAGAGCCCCCAGGGAGGAGGAGGAAGGTGAGGAGGAGGAGGAGGGGGAAGCTCACAGCAGCTCCGTGCTGGAGGAGCCTGTTGAGCAGCACTGCTCATGCCCAGCAGCACAGGAGTGGCAACAGGGACAGGCGGGGACAGATGGCTGTGGAGCAGCGCTGGAGCACCCAGCTCGGCCACACAACAGCCACACAGCTCCTGCCACACTCCCACCTGGAGCAGGGCAGCCCCGGAGCCAGCCCTGCTATCAGCCCAGCACAAGCCTGCGCCGTCTCCGCCAGCCCCGGCAGCCATGGAAACTGGACGTTTTCCACCCTGAATTCCTTTCCTTTTGGAAAGGAGTTTACCAATAAAAGGCACTTAGTGCCGAATCACAGCCCAGACCCAGGCCACTTAAAAAGAGCCAATTTCCTTCCTATTTCAGCAAAAAGCTGCGAACACGCTCGCCCCAGATGTTCCCTCCCTCCTGCAAATAATGGAGGGAGAGAAGCTCATTCATGAGCTCCAGCTTGGCCACGTCTGCTCTGAGCAGCCTGTCCTGGGAGACAGGCTGGGATCCAGGCTGGGACACCGACCTTGGCTGGGGCACGGCAGGGGAGGGAATGCACAACTCCCAACAGCCAGCACTGCCCGGAGGGAGACATTCCCAAGGGCACCTTGGGACACAGCGGGGTCCCCGAGCTGCCAGTCACACTCAGACCGTTTTTCTCCGATGGGACAAGAGGAAGGAGATCTCAGGGGGTCACACCCGCTCCCCACAGCCTCACCTTCCTGCTGCCGTGCGAGGAGAAGCTGTGGGAATGCCTCTGCAGGTTGCCCCCGCCCAGGTCCAGCTGTGGCTTCCAGAGCTCGCCGTTGTCGCTGGCCTTGGCGGGGCCGGCCGAGCCCAGCAGGATGCCGTTGTGCACCATGTCCTCGGTGCAGGTGAGCCGCAGGCTGCACAGGTACTCGTCTGTCTCCTTGTCCACCACCAGCAAGCGTGTCTCTGTCTCCACGGCCTTGATGCGCTGCACGACCTGCGGGTGACAGGGACAGCTCAGCGGGATGCTGGGGGGTGGCAGGAGCTGCACACAAGGGCTGTCAGCTCCCCCACAATGCTGCAGCTTCGCTCTGGGTGAAGGTTTGCTGGTCATTCCAGCAGCTCTGCCCAGATCACCCACCCTGCTCAGCCAGGATCTTCCACAGAGGCTGTCACTGCCCCACGAGCATCAGCAACCCTCTGCCTGGCACTGTCCCCACCAAGCAAACCTCCTCATTTCCTCCATCCAGGGTATCTTTCTAGTCCCATAACCAGGGCAGGGTGTGAGCTGAGGGGCACAGGAAGGCTCCAAGCACCCCTGTGGGCAGCTGGGGGCTGGGCTGTCCCCCACCACAGCATTGTGCAGGCTACAGGCAGATTTGGGAAAGAAACAGCTCAATCCATGCATCCATGCCCAGTCTGTGCTGGGGACCAGTGGAGATACAAGCAGCCAGTGCTGGGAGAGGGAGATGGGCCCATCCCTGCCAGGATCGAGCTCCAGGGGACAGTGCTGAATGGGGACATTGTCCTGCTGCTGCCCAGCTCCTTCGCAGAGATCAGTGACTGGCAGAGGCTCCGACAGACGCTCACAGCACGGAGAGCCAGGAGGAGCTGATCCTGCAGCCAGGCAGGGGGTAAATCCCACCAGGGTGGGCTGGGATGGAAATGGAAAATCCAGAACATCCACACAGAAACCACCTCCAGACTCACTGCTGGCAGCCACTGAGGGCACCTCCTCCCTGCACAGGCTTCATCCCGAGGAGGAGGAGGGCTGGCATCGCTGGCAGTGCTGCTCAGCCACCATCCCCAGCCACGGGGTGGCCCTGAACACCCCAGCCGTGCTGGGCACCCCCAAAAGCAGCCCTGGGCTCCTCGCAGGGCTCCTGCTCTCATCTAGGTCACAGTGGCCAGACACGCCAAGGTTAGAGCGACAAACGAGCCTAATGCGCAATTAACCAGCGTTTATTTACTCCCTGCAAGCTGCACTCAAGGTCAGCAGAGCCGGTATCTGCAAACAAGAAAAAAAAACCAGCCCACAAGAAATTTACAGGCTGCAGACAAGGCTGCTTGTGCTGAACTAACTCATCCACTGCAGCGACCCTGGGGCTCCCACCCTGAGCAGCCCGGAGGGTGCTGATCCATCAGGCCCAGAGCATCCATCTGCTCCCGTTCAGATCCCTTTACATGTGACACCAGCCCGTGCTGCTGACACCGGCAGTGCCACCTCTCCCAGAGGGGACCTGGCTGCAGCAGCCAGTGTGCGGCACAGGGATGCAGATGGGGAACGTGCTGCTCCTGCAGTGATGTCCCCAAACCCTGCAGGTGCTCCAGGCAGCACAGGGAATCGCAGGGGTCCCACAATTGGCAGCAAAACGCAGAGGGACAGCAGAAGGGTGCAAAGGCAGTGTGGAGTGGTGACAGACTCACCCCACTGCTGAGGTCCCCAACAGCCACAGCGAGAGCAGTTATGGAGCAAAGTGCTGGGGACTGAGGCAGGCAGGGATGGAGAGCGGCACAGAGCACCCCACGGCCCCCTCCCCGTGAGCAGGATGAGCAGAAGGGGCTGTGAGGGGCAGCAGGGCTCCCTGGGGACACCGCAGAGAGGTGGCAGGCAAAGCAGCAGCCCCTGGCGCGCTCCTGCCCGGCGCCATACCCGCTTCCGAGCCATGCTCCCAGCCTCGAGTCCTCCTGGCTTCTGGAGACAATGCAGTGTCTCCCGCACATCTGGGACCTTCTCAGCACCCGACCCAGCCCCATGATTTCCGCAGCTCCACCCAAACAGACTTTCACCCCCGGTGAGAGCAGCGCCAGCCCGGCAGAGCCGGCCGGGGCCCTTCCACCCTTGCCAAACAAGAGCCGCCCAGGAAGGGACTCACGGTGCCACCAGGAGCAGCTCCCGGAGAGGTGTCTCTGCCTTGCTCCATGCTGCCAGCGACCAGGAGGCTTTCCCTGCTGCGGGCACAGCAGGAGGACAGGCACTGTGGCTCTGCCCAGCTCCAAGGAAGCCAGGAGCCAGGATGCAGCTCTGCATCCGAGACATGAAACGCCCCGAGAACACGTTCTGCCTTCGCTCCTTGGGCAAGGCCAGGGAAAAAAACAGAGAACAAAGGCAAAAATGCTGCCAGCTTCAGCTGGAAGCACAGTTACACCCAAACAGCAAGGCCTTGTTTGCTGTGGGCTCCATCCCGATGCACATGGAGAAGTGTTACTTATTCAAGGCTGGGCAAGGAGCAGCACGAGGAGAGCCAAGGTGAGGTGGCTGCTCAAAGCCATGGGCGTGTGACCCACCAGGACATTGCCCTTCCCATGGCCCATCGGTGCTGGGTAGCTCTAGGGGGAAGGAAGAGGTTCTTGTGGTACTGAGGCAGGAAAAAGGGTGATCCCAGAGCAGGCAGGGCTGCTCCTGCTGCCACCACTTGCACGCTCATCGATCCCAGTGCCATGGCAGCACCGAGTTCCTTGACACCCTGGATGGGACACCCTGTTCCAATCACTGCTCTCCAGCAGGCAGCGAGTGCCAGCGCCCCATCCTGCCGCCAGCAGCGAAAAAAAACAAATGGAAGAAAGAGAAATTTCCCCCTCCCATTTCGGTTGACCTCGTGGGAAGCCCCAGCACGTTTCAAAGACACAGCTGGCTCTGCTATCGCCTGTCCCCAGCAGCCCAGCTCCAGCAGGGAGCTCTGGTGGCTTCCAAGGCACCACAGGAACACAGCGCTCCTTCCTGCCCAGCCAGATCAAAGATGGGGATCCTCCTTCAAGGGGTTTGAAATCGCACTCAGGACAAACATCAACTTTCACACAGCTGGCTCAGATCTTCAAAACAAGCTCAGTGAGGCACGGAACCCCACCAGGCTCACCGGGAGGAGTCCACAAGGCTTTAGTGGAGCCACCTGGGAGGCTCAGCCTCACCTTCAGCACTGCAACATCCACACCTGGGGGTGAGGCCTGGGAACCCACAGCCCCCCAAAACTCTGGGGGTGGAGGCACATCCCAGCTCTGCCCCCACGCAGCGCTGGCAGCGGGGCTGACCAGATGTTTTAATTTACTGAAACACTAAATCCTGCAGAGCCCCATGAGCCACGAGGCAAATTGTGCCCCTGCCAGGCTCCGAGTGTCCAGCAGGACTGGAGCAGCTTGAACCTCATTGCTTGTTTTTCTTCTCCTCGCTTTTTTTTTTTTTTAATGCATTTCTTGGGTTTTTTCAGACTAAATCGTTTGACAAATACGAGTTTCAGTTTTACAAGCAGAAAATGCCACAGCCTGAAACAGCTTCTGTTGGCGAGCAGAGAAACAGCTTCCTCGGAGCTCCCCAGTCACAGCCGCGGTCAGAGAGAGCCACGACTCCCCTCCAAGCCCTATCGCCGTCTGGCCAGCCCAACTGCTGAACATCTGCACGGCTTTATCTGGAGATTTCAAGGCATCTTCCTACACTCCGGGCTGCACAAGCAGGCGCAGCTCGCCCAAAGCAGCCAAGAAAACCCACAGCAGAGCCGGAAATAAAGCCCGGGTCTCCCCATTCCTTTCCACCACAGATTGCATAACGCGGCAGAGCCCTGCCCAGCCCCACACACCTTCTGCTTTGCCACCTTGACATTTGCCATTCCGACACCCCGTGCCCGGCAGCGAGACCCCGAACAGGGCAGGGAGTCCCGGGGTACCCTCAGCCCATCTGCAGCCCATTCGGGGGGCACCAACCCCACCCCGCGCCCCCAAACGCCGCCCAGGCCGGGGATGCTCCAGCGGGGATTTTTGGAGTGAAACCCCCGCTCTGCTCGGCCGCAGGGAGGCTGGAGCTGGACACCACCACGGTCAGCCCGGGGCGCGCCGTGCCTGTCCCCGCTGTCCCCAGCCCCGCGGCCGCACCTGGTGATGAGTCTCCTGCTCCACGTTGAGCCCGTTCACCTCCACGACGCGATCCCCGGCGCGCAGCCCCGCCGCCTCGGCGGGCGAGCCGGGCTCCACTTTGCGGATGAACTGGCCGCTCTTGCCCTTCTCGCCGTGCAGGTGGAAGCCGTAGCCGCTCTCCCCCTTGAGCATTCGGCACAGCCGCGGCTTCAGCTGGTCCTTGGCCATGGCCGGCGGTGAGCGGCGGCGGCGGGAGGCTGGGCGGCGCGGGGCGCTTTTATGGGCGGCCCGGGGCGGGAGCGGAGGGGCGGGCCGGGAGCGGGACCGGGGCCGGCAGCGGGGCTGGCAGCGGGGCTGCGAGCGGGGCTGCGGCTGCGGGCGGCGGCGGGAGCGGGGCGGCGGCGGGGCAGGGGGCCGGGGCCGGGGCCGGGGCGGTGCGCAGCTCGGCCATGCTGCGGCTGCCCCGCGGCACCGGGAGCGCGGCGGGCGGGGACGGCGGCGGGACGGGAGGGGACGGGGCGGAGCTGCGGAGAGGGACGGGGCGGGCGTGGCGACACCGGCATCGGCACCGGGAACCGGCACCGGGACTGGCATCGCCACCGGCTCCAGCATCGGCATCGGCACCGGGAACCGGCACCGGCATCGGCACCAGAATCAGCACCGGGACCAGCATCGACACCGACACCGGCAGCTGATGGAGCCCCGGGGCCAAAACCCTTCCAGCAGCAGCCATCCGGTTGGATCCCTGTGGCACAGGGTGCCCAGAGGAGCTGTGGCTGCCCCTGGATCCCTGAAGTGTCCAAGGCCACCCTTGGCCACCCTTGCAGCAGCATGGGACAGTGGAAGGTGTCCCTGCCCGTGGTACAGAGTGGCACTGGATGGGCTTTGAGGTCTCTTCCATCCCAAACCATTGCAGGATTCCATGGCTCCTGGTGTGGAAAGTCTCCTGCTCCATCCCAGCTGACCCTGGCAGAGGCCATGCGGGTTTCACCTGGACTCTGTTTAATCAAACACAGAGATCCTCATCTTCACCTTTTTGCATTCCTCATCTTCATTTCCTTGAAGTCTTTGACGAGGAGGACATGACCCAGGGCAGCTGTCACAGTGATGGCACTGAGTGTCACATTCCTTTATCACAGGTTCCCAGGCCTTCCTCTGCAGTGTTCCTCCTTTCCTACCAGATTTTACAGTACTGAAGCAAACACAGCAGCCAGCTGGGGGCTGGAAATAAAAGCCTCCAAAAATTAATATTGATTTACTTTCGACATGTAGTTTGCTAAAAAAAACCCTCCTTCCACTGCCTTCGCACATAAAGTCACTCTTAAACTCCCTTGAACCAAAAAGATGCGTGGAGAGCACATCCTGGAAAATCACAGCATTATTTCTCCCTGTCAGTTCTCCCCACCTCATTCCCTGCAGGCACCAGGAGGATGGGATGTCCCACCAAAGCAGGATGTTTGAGTTCCACCAGTGACCATGCTTTGGCCCCACCAAGGCTCCTCCAGAAGCGCCGAGCTCAGCACAACATCCTGGGTGACACGAGAGGAGAGCTGAGAAACCCACAGATCATTTTATTTTCTGTACAACACAAGTGCTCCCTGGAGCCTCTTTGTGGACTCCTGAAGCTTTTTATCGGCCTAGAGGAGTGCGAATAATTGATTTTTCCACTCACTGGCTAAACCAAAAAAACTGGAGGGAGGGGGGGGAGGAGGAGAAGGAATTGTTTCAAGTTTATTTGAACCAAAAAGTTTTTCTTTTGATTCAGAGCAGTAAAAACACGGTGGGTAGGAAATCTTTCGGGTGGTCAGAGCGAGTATTTTAACCCTTTTGGATGTCTTTTTAAAAGCATTGGGAGCATGCAAATTTAAAAAAAAAAAAAACACCAGTTGTTTGATTTTTTTTTTAATGCTCTTTTTAAGCACAAGCATTTTCTCAAGCGTAACCTGGGTTTATTGATTTTTTTCGCCTCCAAGAGGCATTTTTTCCCTCCAAAAATCCATCTATTTATTGTAGAGAACACAGGGAACTTAGTAGAGCTCTGACTCAGCACTGGATCTTTGCCTGAGCACCTTGTGAGGCTGAAATGGGACACTTATTTCGTGATCCCTCTACTTTGTGGCACACAGCTCTGGGCTATCCTGCCTGTCCTGGGACACCCAGCTTGGTGCCTCCTTTGGCACAGCCACAGCTCACAGGAAAATGCTGCATTTTTTCACTGCAGCTGATGGAGAAAGAGCTGCAAAGAACATGAAAACACGTTGTGAAAAGGTGCATCCTCACCAGGCACAAAATCCCTTTGGTTCTTCCCATCCTGCTTTTTCCCATCCCTCCCAAGTCTCATTGAAAAAAAAAAAAAAAATGCAAGAGCACAGAGAGCTTCCTGCACCCTGGAATGACAGAGCCTTGGGTAAATCCAGCAGATCCTGCTCAGGCAGAATTTTTCCATTCAAATTTCCGCGTGTTTTGATTTGGGCAGATATTTAAGCCTGGATTGTGCCTGCCTGGGAGCACAGGCAGTCCAGGGACCTGTGAGCTCACTGGTTGGAAGGGTTTGGAGCTCTTTTTTTGGTCAACATCTGCTTCCAATTGCCTCCCTGCACTGGGTTGAGCAGTGGCAGAGAATTCCACCTGCATCCTGCCCCGATGGCTTTGGGCATGATCCCTGCAGCTCTGAGCCAAAATACAGGTGCTGGGAAGACTTTGCCAGCTATGGAAATCAGAGTCACCCTGCAGGCTCCCCGGCAGGTGCAAGTGGGGATTTTGGGAGCCACAAAGTCCATCTTGGTTCAGAAGCTGGGAGATGCTCAGCTGGTCTGAGGTTGCTCAGCCTGGAAGGGTGAGGAGCTCTTGGAGGAGGAGGAGGATGGCTGATGATGGAGTCGCTGGGCTGTGGCAGAATTTCCAAAGCAGTGTGAGGTTTTCCCCAAGCCTTTGGGTCTCTCCTGCTGTAGGACACACATTTCTAAGATGCCAAGAGCCCATGTCTCACTCGTGGCTCCACGCTGGGTGGCTTTGGGCAGAGCTGTGTCCTCGTTGTGTCCCACTCAGCCCATCCCTCTCCCGGGGTGTTGGTCACTCCCTTGAGCTCATCCTGCCCAGCTTTGCTGGGTGAGGAACGACCTGGGTGCTCCTTGTTTCCTGACACTCCAGTTCCTTCCCAGCCCTGCGAGCAGCTGGCAGGGTGATGCTCTTCCTCCCGCTCAGCCTCCTCCTCCTCCTCAGCAGTACTGCTGTTTATCCACATCCCATTCCACACCCAGCCTTCCACCCCGGAGCTGGGGCTCACTGCTGGGCACAGGGGGGTTTGGGGGTTCACTTCCCAGGGGGGTTTGGGCACCCAGCACCTTCTGCTGGGTGTGGTGGGAGCTCTGCCTGAGCTCAGGGATGCAGCTGGTGGTGGATGATCCCTGCAGAGCTGTTGCCACTGCGGTAATTAGCCCTAACTGGGAATAATATAATGAAATTATAATAATTAATGAAATTAATTATTATCATTTCGTTATATTATTTATTGTAATAATTAATGAAATTATAATAATTAATGAAAAAATTATATAAATAATTAGATAATTAAAAAATTATATAATATAATGAAAGCTTGGGCTTTCCCACTGGCTCGGATGCTCTGTGCTCACTCCTCCCTTGTTTCACCATCCCTCAGCGTGGGGCTGTTGGGCCTGCCTGATCCCAGGGGATGATTTCAAAGGGGATGATTTATTTGTGCTGCCGGGGGAACCAGGAATGAGAGGAGAGCTCATAACAAACACCATCTCATTTTCCCTCCGAGCCTCTGTGTGTGGCACTATTGAGCTGTAAACATTTCCCAGGTTAGATTGATGGGGATGGAAGGAGAACTGATCATTAGGAGGATTAATTACAGGTTTGGCGGGTTGTGAAAGTCCAGAAAGTTCAGCTATGCTGCCGAGAGCTGGGAGATCTGTCTTGCACAAGCTGGCAGGTCCTTTATGAGCTGCAGGAGGTGGCAGAGCTGTGGCAGCTGAGCTGAAGGGGCTGGTGCTGCTGGGTGGGTGCTGGGTGGGTGTGGAGCTGGCCACAGTCCCAGCCAGGCTGGCCACACCTGAGGATTCCAGGTGACAATTCCAGGGGTGCTGCTCCCACACCCTGCTCTGCACCCACGGTGTCCCCGTGGGAGTGACACCAGCTGTCCCTGCCAGGCTGAGCAACACCTTTCTGTGGAAGAGCTGGGATGTCTGTGCTGCCTGCAGGAAAACCCTGTGGATACTGCAGCTGGAGAGGAGGTTGGTGCTGGCACAGCTCAGTGCCTGGGCTGGTGCTGCTGATGGTGTCACCATGCCTGCCACAGCAGGGACACAGATGTGACAGCAGCACTGGGGCTCTCTGTCCCTGAGAGCACTCATCCTCAGCAGCATCCATCCGCAGGGGCAACCAGTCCTGGGAGCATCCATCCCCACCAGTACCACCTGCTGCTGGTGGCACAGGTCCCCTCCCTCCCAGTGGCACAGGTCCCCTTCTTCCCGGTGGCACATGTCCCCTCCGCTCTTGGTGGCACAGATCACCTCTGCTCCCAGTGGCACATGTCCCCTCTGTTCCTTGTGGCACATGTCCCCTGTGTTCCTGGTGGCACAGGTCACCTCTGCTCCTGGTGGCACATGTCCCCATCGCTCTTGGTGGCACAGATCACCTCTGCTCCCAGTGGCACATGTCCCCTCTGTTCCTTGTGGCACATGTCCCCTGTGTTCCTGGTGGCACACGTCCCCTCTGCTCCTGGTGGCACATGTCCCCTCTGCTCCCAGTGCCACATGCCCACGGCAGCAGAGCTGCCCCAAATACAGCCCTGTGTACAGTCAACATGGGGGTGGCACCTCCAGGCTGGCAGGGCCTGGGGACACCTGAGGGACACTCGTGGAGCCCACAGGAGGGTCCTGAGCCAGTGTTTCCACTTAGGCTCCCCAGAACAGCCCCAGGCTGCTCGGCTGGGGACATCCATGGCAGAGTCTCCATTGCCACCTCATCTGCACACTGGACACCTTGGAGACAGAGGTACTGCCACCTCCTGATCCCTGCAGCTCCTAGGCCTTTTCTCCAGTGTCCATCAGTTGTCTGGCTGGTGTCAGTGGGGAGGTGTGGACAGGAGGGGATGGCAGGGATGGGATCCATCCCAGCACCACGTCTGCAGCCCAGGGCTCCCCACAGGGACATCTGGGGCCACTGCAAGGACCATCCAGGACGCCCAGCTCTGCCCAAGGGATTTCCATCCACAGCCAGAGATGTGCTCAGTCCTGGCCTGCATCCCTGAGGAGCAGCTTCCGAGCAGAGCCGACGATGGAGGAAATTCCTCGGGGAGTTTTCTTCCTCCTGGTACCCGCAGGAGCCATTGTGTGCCCAGGCCAGCCCGGGGTGAGCTCACAGCAGCTCCAGCCGGTTCCTGTCCCTTCCCAAGCCCTTCCCAAAGCCCCCACCGGCTGCTGCTGCTCCCCTGGGAGAGGCCAGGGAACCGGGAAGGAAAGGGAGCTGCCCCGGCTCGGGGTGGGACGTCTTCCTGCCTGCCAGGGTCGCTGGGATTCACCCGCCTTTGGTCTGGAACAAACCTCATCCGCTGGCACGGCGGGCTGGGCGATGGCAGCACCGCCTGGGAAACCTCACAGCATCAGCCAGCTCCTCCTGGAGCTGCCCAGAGCCCAGGCAGCCCCTTGGGCATGGAGCTGGGACAGATCCAGCTCCAAACCCCACGTGTGCTCAGCGGGGACCTGAGCAGCCTCAGCTCTGGGCTGCCCAAATCCATACCTGGAGCAGTGAGACAGGAGAGAACCTGCAGCTTCCACCCCTTGCAGGACCTGTGGCCTTGGCTTGGGGCCACACAGGCAGAGGGACACCCGCGGGGGCTGCTGCCCACTCTGCAAGGGCACGGGGATGGGGACACGGTGACAGGGCTCATCCTCACTGCCGTGCCAGCTCCCAGCCCCTCCCGGCCCCTGGCATCGGTGTGACCACAGGAGGGCATGGCAAAGCCACCCGGGTGTCCCTGCAGTCCCTGCACTGCTGGCACCTCTTGTCCACCACTCCACAGCCCAGGGACAGGGTAGGAGGGAGGGGATGAACTGTCTCACCACTGCCTGGGGAGTTCTTATCTCCCCACATCTCCCAAAGCCCAAAGAGGTGCTGGAATTGCCCTCCTCGGGGCAGTTTTCCCTGCAAAGCTGCCCAGGGGGATCGGGGGGACACTGGGAATGTCCTGCTGCACCTCTGGGTCTGTCCATGCTCCTCTCAAACACTTTTGTCCCTCACTTTGCTCCCAGCTGCCAATCCCAGATGCTGGCATTCCTCCCCGCGGCTGCATTTCACTTTGGAGCATCCATGGGGCTCTCAACACTCTGTCCCCGTGGCCCAAGCGCTGGGATCTCCCTGGTCTGGGCACAAAACCCCCTGGAGCAAGGGGGATGTGGTGGGAAGAGCGTGGGGAATGTGGGATCTCCCCCAGGAACAGCCTTTGGAAAGGATCAGATTAACATCCATTAGGGATGGCTGGGTCCTGCCCTGAGGTGGGAGGGTAATTAAATGCCTTTTTAAGCTTCCTGCCATTTTCCTGTGCTCATTCACCCCCAGGGAAAGCCCAGATGTCTCCGGAGAGCTGGGAGCACAGATGAAATTATTTTACAGCCCCAGTGGGGAATCAGCTCATGCTCAACAGGGAAAATGATTTTCCAAGGTGAGGAGTGAAGGGTTTGTGGTTCACTGAGTGTCTCACAGGGTTCACTCCAGCAATTGTTAGGTTCAAGTGTTAGCTTCAGACAGATAAGAGTCTCTCATACCCTCATCCATCATCCTCCCATGCAACCTCCTGATCGAAGCTGAGCTTTACATGTTCTACCTCATTTTATCCCATTTTCTACCTCATTTTATCCCTTATTCTACCTCATTTTATCTCTTTTTCTACCTCATTTTATCCCTTCTTTTCCTGGAGAAGGGCAATCGGCCTCATGGCCACCCCAGGGGCTGATGGCTGCTGGTTTTTCCCTCCAGATCCCAACCAAAGGCACCACAAACCTTGGCAGGAGCAGGAGGTTCATCTAAGAGGGGTGGAAATGTTCCTTTTTTTTCAGATTTCCTGCAAAATCCACCAGCGGGTTAAAGCTCAGCAGTGGCAGACTCAACCCCCAAAACACCAGTTTTCCCTAAATCCCAGATCCCACCCACTCCAACACCCCTTCCCCCTGTGCTCCTGCCCAGCCCTGAGGCTTCTTCCTCTTCTAATGGGGATTGACATTTATTTCCATCGGTGGGAATACAGAGAAATTAAACCCTGAGCAGGCAAAACACAGCCAGAGCAGTGAGGGCTGGCAGAGCTTTTGTACAGCCCAGTTGAGGAAATATCCCGAAATTTTGTCATCTGAATTGGCACTTGGCCTGGCAGCAACTCCCCGACAGGCAGTAAAAGAGATTCACTGTAAAACTGCAGAAAAAAAAAATTGTGTCAAGGAGTTAAATCATGTCAGAAAAATCTGGGAGGCACCCAACAGCTGACATGTCTGCCCCATGCAGAGCCAGAGCAGGTTTTGCTCTTTAAAAAAATCCCACCAAGACCCCACGACAGCACCAGGGAGCCAAAAGTTTCCTTTGATCACATCTCATTTTAATGAGGGCAGGTTCCGAGGAAGCGAACAGTACATGTTTACATCAGATTGCAACCAAGCCGGTACAGAAATGTAAAAAAAAATCAACAAAAATAAACATCTCCCCTGTTTCTTTCTCCCCCAAGTTCATAGCGCGAGGCTGACCTGGAAACGAGATGAGTTTACCGCTGCGGCTGGGCAGCAGCCGTGAGAAATCGGATTTTTTTTGGGATGTCTTTGTCTGTGTGGTTTCGGAGAGGTCAGAGATGCGCCGAGGAGAGCCTTCCCTGCCGCCGGGTGAGCCATTCCCACCTGGGGCACTCGGTGAAGCGTCTCCAGCAGCTCCCTCAGCGGCTCAGAGCCAGGTCTTCAAGCGGGAAGAGCTGGAAGGAGAAGAGGATGGGTTATTTGGGAGCATCCAGCTCCAGCACCGCCTCCCTCCCCTCGCGGGACCCCATTTCCCCTCAGTGCAGTGTTCAAACCGCAGCTCCCTTCACAATTTTCGTCAAGTCTCCTCCTCCACAGGCTCAGATCTGACCTCCAGATTCCCTTTGTGTCACTGTGCACGCAGATAAACCCCACACAGACCCAAATATCGGGTTTGGATTTGTCCACAGGGCTCCCGGTGGGAATTTGGGTGGGAAATCACACGTGTGTCCCTGCAGTCCATGGGATGTGCACGGCCAGGCTGCAAGAGGCAACAGGACAGCACAGACTGACCTGTCCGGGCTTTCCCGAAATGATTCTAATCCCAGATTTCCTCCCAAAAAAAACGAAGTGGGGGAGGAATATAGCTACACGTTTCAGGGGCTGATCCAACGGCTGAAAGCCTCAGTGGATTTCAGCTGGATGTTTGCTCCGGCTTTACATAAGAGGAAAGAAATGTAAAGCCTGGAGTGAGCCCCGAGCCAGAGCCCCGAGGGGCAGGATAGGGGTGCTGGGAGGGGAACAGTGCTGGGAGCATCCCAGCATCACCAGGCTGCCAGGGAAACTCCTTGGATACCCCTTGGATACCCCACAGCCACCCCTCCGGCACGGGCGGCTCAGTCCCGCAGGTCTGTGATGCCCCAGATGCACAGAAATCCTACAATCCTGGGATGGTTTCGGTTGGAAGGAACCTTAAAGATCCTCCAGTTCCAACCTCTGCCACGGGCAGGACAACTTCCACCAGACCGGGCTGCTCCAAGCCCCGTCCAGCCTGACCTTGGGCACTTCATCCAGAATTTTTCCCTCCCTACAGGCAAACGCAGCCCCCCAAGCCCCCACTCACCTGCTGACACGGTGCACCCCAATTTCCTGATGAAACCCTGTTAGGCTCCCCGCACCCCATGCCCCGGTGACCCCCCAGCACCCCGGGAGCCGCACGGGGACCGCAGGGCTCCACATCCCGGGCACGATCGCACCCCTCGAGTATCCCGCAGCACCGCGGACCGACCGCGCCCCCGGAACCCCCGGGATCCCCCGGAACCCCCGGGATCCCCCCGGATCGCCCCGTCCCGTCGGGCCGCGCCTTACCTGAGGCTGGCGGGGCCCGGGCGGGGGTCTGGCGGGGGCCGGGCGGGGACCACCCCATCCCCATCCCCGCCGGAGCAGGCGCTGCAGGAGGCGGCCGGGGCCGGGCGGAGGGGCTGCAGCGGCGGCCGGGGGGCTCTCCCCGGCGGGGCGGTCCGGGGCCGGAGGGCTCTCCCCGGCGGGGGTCCCGGGCTGCCGGGGGGGCTCGGCCGGCAGCTCCCGCCGCCAGAGGTAAGGAGAGCGGCGGACCCCCATCAGCAGCCCCGAGGCGCGTCCCACCGTGTGGTACCGGGGGCTGGCGACGTGCTTGTACCAGGCGCCCGCCGGGGCGGCCGGCAGCATCAGCCCCAGCAGCACCAGAGCCCCCCAGGCGCCCCCCGACAGCTGTCCCCTCGCCATGGCGCAGGGCAGGCTGCGGGCAGGGCTGTGCCCGGCCCCGGGCGCCCCAGCGACGGCTGCCCCGAACCTGCGCCCCGCGGTTTATAGCGCCGTCGGGAGGGGCCCTGCGGCTCCGCCCCGGCAGCCCCCGGCCTCCCTCCCCCGGCAGCCTCCCCCCGGGATGCCGGCACCCTCCCCATGGCCCCCAGCATCCTCTGAGCATCCCTGAGCATCCCTGAGCATCCCTGAGCGTCTCCCCGCAACCCGCAGCATCCCGAGCATCCCCCTGTTGCCCTTGGCATCCTCCCCACGGCCCCGAGCATCCTCTGAGCATCCTTGAGCATCTCCCCGAAACCCAGAGCAACCCGAGCGTGCGTGAAAATCCTCCTCGAAGCCTTCAGCATCCTCCCCATGGCCTCGAGCATCCTCTGGGCTTCCCTCCGCAGCCTGGAGCATCCCAAGCATCCTTGAGCATCCTCCCCGTTCCCTGCTGTGAAGTGCTCCAGACCATTTGCGGTGGATTTGCCAGGCTGCTTCCCCTCCTCTTCTGCCACTCAGCTCTTCTTAAATGATAGATATGAATCTATTGCTGTCAATTTTGCCATTCCAGTCAGGTGATTTCTCCCCCCAGACTCCTTAATGAAACCAAGCAGGTCAAGTTTATGCTCATCAGAGAGCAATCCCAGTTCCTCCAGTTTATTAGGGAAGTTCTTGGTTTTTTATGCTGAGCTAGGACTAAATAATTTCTGGTTTTTTTTTTTTTCAGGTCACACAGTAACTTGAGTAATTTTAATCTCAGCATTTTAGAATCCTGGAATGGTTTGGAAAGGACCTTAAGGCTCATCTCATTCCACTCCCTGCCATGGCAGGGACACCTTCCACTGTCCCAGGTTACTCCAAGCCCTGTCCAGCCTGGCCTTGGACACTTCCAGGGATCCAGGGGCAGCCACAGCTCCTCTGGGCAGAGGTTGGTATTTCTCCCTGTTGATATTATTTTAACATGCTCCAAGGGAATCCAGCCAGGCTGATTTCCATCATTGGGATCCCCCAGTCCTCTACCATCCAGCCCCATCTTTTCCCACCCAACAAGCACAAATTCCCAGTGGAAATTTTCTCCATCAGGCCAGCCTGCAGTTGGTGGTGTTCTGTGACCCTCTGCTCTGGGGGATGTGTTTCCAGGCTCACACTGGGGACAGAACCATCCTAGGGAACCCTCAGAGTGTGGGATCTTAGCCAAGCAACACCCTCCTCCTGGAGGAACCAACCCCTTGGCCCAGCAGGGATCAGAGCATGTTGAGCTGGGGATGGAGGGAGGAGGAGGAGGAGAAAAGTCCAAAGCAGCAATATCAGCGTGGAGTCCCACAATTTTCCTCTTCTGAGAAGGCTGGGGGTGAGTGCACCTCCCAGCTGGCAAGATGGGGATCCAGCCTTTGGTGAGAGGATGCTGGAAGTTACGTCTGTGCAGAGCACAACTCGTTCCTGTAATGAACCATGGCTCGGGTTCTTGGAATTGCCCAGGTTTACAGTAAGGATGTGGCTGACTCCCGTCTCACTGCGAGCCAACCCCTGCTGGATGGGCTATTTTTGTCACCCCTTGAGTGCTCTGGACATTAGGAGAGCCTCAGCACTTTCAAGTTTAATAAAGCCATTAATGAATGGCACTGGTACAGCTCACCCCAGCCATCCTCGGGGTCACCCAGCACGGGACAAGTGCTGCTGGCTTTACCCACTCCAGAAAAAAGCCATTACACTCCCTCCTCCCCACGAGACATGGATCGATTTGGAAGCACCTGATGCTCCTCCTGGCTCCTTCCTGCGCCTGCCCCGTGCCCAAGAAACACAGATTTAGCAGCTCTTGTTTCACTGCAGCCACACTCCAATATGGGCTCAGCCTTCCCATTCAGGAGTGGAAGATTTTCTCCTTCCCGGAGAGCTGCCTGAAGCGCCTTTTATATGCATGGTTTTAGCGTGGCTTGGATAACTTGTCACCCTGATAAACTGTCCATGAACTGGGCTCTTTCCTCGCAGGAATTGTCCCTGCTGACAGCCAGAAATTCTGCCCTCAAGGCGCCGAGACCCCTCGGACCCAGCGCGGCTCCGGATCTCCAGCAGAGCGCACGTTTCCTCTCCCGAGTATTTTTAAATATCTTCCCAACGAAACAGCTGATAAGCAATTTGTCTTCTATTTATACTCGAAGTAAGTGAAGATAATTTTAGGATTCTTCTTCCCCTCGCAGAAGCCGATGCTCTGCAAATACCGTGGCACGTCAGCGGGCACATGGCAGTGCTGCTCTGACAGGGGCTTGTGCCAGGAACTCCCCCAGAGGAGCAAAATCCTGCTTATTTTGGGGAGAGAAAAGAACTTTTGAGCAAATCCTGGTTCCTGTGGAAGTGTTCTACAGACTCTCAGGAGTTTGAGATTTCAGCTTCTCGGGTTTTTTTTTATAAGCTGCAGGTTTTATTGACACCAGGCAGGGTCCAGCTGAACCCAAGCCCTGTTGGAAACCCCATTTTTATGTTTTCATCAAAACCCTCGGATTTTGGCTCCAGCATCACATTTACCAACCACACAGACACTGAGCTGAGACTTTGCTCAGCCATCCCATTGCCTGGATGAACCCTGAATGATGTCATTCCACATTTGTCCAGGGGAAGGGGAATGGGATCATCATTGAATCATGGAATCCCAGAATGGTTTGGGTACAAAGGGACCTTACAGCCCATCCAGTGCCACCTCCTTCCACTATTCCAAGCTGCTCCAAACCCTGTCCAGCCTGGCCTTGGACACTGCCAGGGATTCAGGGACAGCCACAGCTTCTCTGAGGAACTGAACCATAGGGATTTACCACCTGGCCATGCTGCTGAAAGGATTTAAGGTCTTTTTCTTTTATTTTGGAACAAAATCACTGTATTTGTATGAAGAAGGCTCTGCTGCAGCTCCCATCCTCCTGGATGCTCAGGTTCTCCAGAAGGTACCTCCAATTTCTGCACTGGACCCACCATCTCCACCAGAGAATGAACTGGAAAACTCCCCACAGGTGAGAGGAGAGAGGGGTGAGCAGCTGGAGGCATCACATCTTCACCCCTGCAATAAACCCAGCCGAGCTCTCCAAAGAGCCCTCTCCACCCGATTTAATTCCTGCTGTGCTCTCACCTCCCACCACACACATTACTGCAGCTACTCAGGATTTGTGGCTTTGGAGAATGAGCTAAATGAATTTGATGTCCCAGAAAGAGGCGCTTGAAAGCGAAACCGGTGAGGTTTAATGACAGCATTTTCCACATTTTTATGATAATGACTCTGGTGTTTATTGGAAGGTTAGCGACTCAGCCGAGCAGGAAAACAAAGCAGTTGGAGAGGCCAGCGCTGGGATGGAGCCTCTGCACACTTGGGCATTAATGCCTGTTCTGTACATGACATTTTTTGGCCATTTGGGCTCTCCAGCATGCCCCTGTGGGAGTATGAGAGGATGGAGGTGACATCACTTGGGATGGAGAGGAACACAGCCTGCCCTCCTGCACTCTGCAAACTCATCCAGCTCTGCTAATTGGGATCATCCTGCTCTTCAGGCTGGGAAACTGAGGCACAGAGTGATCAGCATGGTGCCAAAGACCACACAAGGGAATGGAAGTTTGGGCCAAGTAACTCAGACCCTCCTGCTCTAAGGTTCTTCACCTGGGCACTGCCTGTGCAGGTTGGCCTGAGAGAGAGGGACAGAAATCAGCCAAAAAGAGGCTTCACCCCATGGGATCAGCTGGAGGCAGAGCACTGAGGGTGGAGGATGGAGCAGGTTCAGTTTTGCCATCCCACACGGAGCAGCACCATGAGCATCCCGAGGTGGAGCAGAGCTGGTGCTGCTGGGAGGAGGTGACCTCCAGACCAGGCTGGAGTGAGCAGGGGCTGCAGGTGCCTCCCGAAAAGGTGACATGGTGAACACCCTGCCTGCCTGCCCAGCTCGTTGCTCTGATTCCCCACCCTCCATCTCTGCCTGGACACCAAATTCTGGCACTTCTTCCCCTTCTCCTCCTTTCCCAGAGTCACATCCCTGCTGAATCCTGAATTCCTTCAACCCAGGAGTGAGTGATGTCTGCATGGCAAGAAAAAGACATTCCCTCACATGTGGCTCAGCAAATCCTGATGTTTTCCAACACCCATCCCACTGCTGAGCTCCTGGGGGAGCAGAACAATGTTTGTGTGGAGCTGGGATGAGGCACTGGGTGAGGAGGACCCAAAAAACCTCAGTCCCTTGGGTGCTGTGGTGGCAGCACCCCAGAAAGTTCCAGGAATAACAACCTTTGCCATTTCCTTGCATCTAGAGTGTGCAATAAACTTGGATCATGGAGCAATTCCTGCCCCCAGTGATTCAGAGCACGATTAAATGCCATTTCTCTGTTCCTCTGGAATAAAGGAGCTGTAGTTGCTGCAAACAAATTACGGTTTCAAGCTGTGAGGTAAAACACACCTCGACTCCCTGAGAAAGCTGCTGGAGGCTTTGGTGGCTCTGAAGAGAAAGAGGAAACAACAAGGGGTGTTTCCTGATGCTGCAGATCTCACTAAAGCGCACTAAATTAATTATTTGATTCCTAAGAAACAACTAATTCCTCACTATTTTTAGCCCCGTGCACTATTTTGGGAGATCTTTTCAGGGTCCAGCCACGTGGAAGTTAAACAGAAGGCAGGGAAGTCTCCAAAGGATAATAAACTATCTCAAATGACTTTGCTAATGGAACAAAGAGTACTGTAAATGTCACGCAGGATTGAATAAGAGCAGGAGAAGCCTTGACATGAAACAATGGATCCATTAGCATGAAGGTAAGGGAAAAAAGCCACAGCCTCCTGATACTCCTGCAGCTTCATGGAGTTGCTGCTCCAAGTCAAGGGAAGTTGTTTCCTCACTTGGATTCTGCGCTGAGCTCACACCACAATCACCCACACTCTCAAGGCATTGATTATTTAGGATTTCAAAGCCCTTTACAGAGAAGAATTGAGCCCCAGGTGAGTCAGTGGAATTATTTCTGCTTCAAACCGAGGTATGGAGAGGGAATCAGTGAATCCATGATGGGAGACCAACACCAAACAAAGGCCCAGACCCACCAAACCCTCTGAGGGATCCTCACCTCTCCAGCTCAGTAAAGCTGTCCATCATCCCACAAGCTGCAGGAACGACCCTTCACTTCTGCTGTGACTCATCAGCTGCACAACCCAACTCTGCTGGGGGCTCTTGGGTGAGAGGATGGACTGTGAGACACCATCCCACCCCATTGCCTCTCCCGGGGTTGGCAGAAGATTAAAAGTCTCCAAACACCTCAAGGTTTGCAGCAGCAGCATCACTGAGTGGTTTGGATGGGTCATGACACCACCAAGGAGCCACGATGAAAAATTCCCAGTGATGTGGGATGACAGCACTGCCCTGGGAAAGCTGCAAAGAGAAAAACTCTGCAAAGCAGGGAGAAAAGATGCCCTGGGCTGGTATCTGAAATGTGAGCAGCTCCTCAGCCCCCTCCAGCCCATGAGTCAGTTTTTCTCCTGGAAGTAATTCCCAACCCCACCAGCCAGTTAATACCCAGATGTGTGAAGTGCAGAGTAAATTTGGCTCTGCTCTGCGGCGTCTGCTGGGAGGAGAAAGATTTGGGAGATGAATCTTTTCCTCTGACAGCCCTGAGATCTCTTAACCAAAGCCCACACAACTCCCAGGAGCTCTCCTGTTTGCCCAAAATTTAATTAGGTGAGGCTCTGCAGCACACACGTGTGAGATGGTTGGAGGGCTCCAAGGGGTGTGGATGGGAATGAATTTGTCTTCAAGCAAATCTGCACAGGTTAAACTTGGAAAAGTCCCCAGAGATCCCTGTGGCCACCCCCACCATGGTCACCACTAACCCATGTCCCCAAGTGCCACATCCACACTTTTTCTGGACACTTCCAAGGATGGTGACTCCACCCCTGCCCTGGGCAGCTGTGCCAGGCCTTGACAACCTTTTCCATGAAGGAATTTTTCCTAACAGGAAGGAATTTTTCCCAACCTGAACGTCCCCTGGTGCAGCTTTGAGCAATGGCCTGGAGAGCCAGGAGGGGGGGGAATGGTTTCCCAGTGCCAGAGGGCAGGGAGAGATGGGAAATTGGGGAGGAATTCTTCCCTGGGAGGGTGGGGTGGGCTGGGATGGAATTCCCAGAGAAGCTGTGGCTGCCCCTGGATCCCTGGAAGTGTCCAAGGCCAGGCTGGATGGTCTTGGAGCAGCCTGGGATGGTGGAAGGTGTTGGGGTTGGAACTGGATGGGCTTTAGGGTCCCTTTGAACCCAAACCATTCCATGATTCAGTGAGGTACCTGTGAGAAGCCACTGCTCAGGGCATGTCTGAGTCTTATTCTCCTTAAAAAGCAACGCTGAGAAAATCATCACTTTTAGCAGAAACTTCACCAAATGAAGACAAATTTCCCTGTTATGCACTGAGAGCTTTGGCTGCAAATGAGCCCCAAGCTGGGAATGGGAAATTAATCCAAGGCATAACCTTTAGCTCTACACTTGGGCAGGATCTCAGGGCTGAACTATAAATATCAGATCTGTGGCTCTGGTGAGTGGAATGGGTTTGTTGTGCTCATCTCCAGACTTATCAATTATTCCAAAGTGTATTTATTGCTGATGAAATGACTGGAGAAGGGCATTTTTCTGCAGTTATTATGGGATATTTAGCGAGTAAACATGGAAATCAACTACTCCAAGTGTCAATATTAACCCTTTTTCTTGGGAAGGAAACATTCCCTGCCTGCCAACACAGAACTAAGCACCAACTAAGATATGTAGAACCCAGTTAATTCTATATAATTTTATTTTTTTATGTGTCGGGGTCACACTCAGTGCTAAGATCCAGCTTGCATTTGCAATCACCAGAGGAATAAACCAGCATCTTTAAATCATCAGCAAAGAATGATTCAATCCCTTGAAACAGGGTTATAAAAACCTCTCTGCTCCACAAAATAAATTAATCTCAACACATGACTCACAGGCACCAGCAGGATGGTTCTCCAGAAGGGTGAGGAGCTGGAAACAGCCCTTGGTGAAGTTTGACTGTTTCAATGTTGGCTTTTTAGCAATTCTTTGTGCTGCCTGATGACGGTGGGAACGCCAGGAGAGTGGGAATATCTCCTGTGAGGATGTCCAGATGGAACAGAGAGGATTTTTTTGGCTTTTTACAGCTGTGGAAAGTTGTGTCCCACTGCTGGAAAAGCCATGGTGCTGCAGAGCTGTGTCAGCAGGATGGGGAATGATGGAATCCTGGAATCCCATGGTGGATGCAGAGCTCAGGGATGCTCTGGCCTCCAGCCTGGGCTGGAAAATAAATGATCTTCAAGGTTCTTTCCAGCCCAGGCTTTCCTGTGACATCCTTAAGGTGGGTTTTGTTCCAAAGGAACTCCCTGGATGTGAAAATTGAGGATGAGATCTGACCTGGCAGGAGCTGGCAGTGCTGGGGGAATTCCAGCTGCACCCCAGAGGGACATGGAGCCTTCAGTGGTGTCACCTCAGACATCAAATGTCACCCAGGAGCAGGAAATGCCCCAGAGCTGCTGCCTGCCTGGAATGTTACACCCTCCCAGGGGATAAAACCACTCTGCCTTGCAGGATCAGGGTTTGGATCAGAGCCTTGGCACCCCTGGGCTGGGGGAAGTGATGTCACCAAGCAGAGGTGACCTCTGCAATGTCCCACCGCCCTGGCAGTGAGTAATGTCCCTTTGCACCCCAACTGCTCAGGGGTGTTTATGGTGTCATTCCCCAGCCAAGTGACACTCAGAGCAGCACATCCCTGCCAGCAGCCTCCAGCTCATTTCGTGCTAATTGCCCTCCAAAATCGGGTGATGCACTTCGGGCACAAAAACACCTCCAACGGTGTCATTAATTCGGGGAACATTTCCTGGGGTAATTACAGGCAGCACCCTCAGCCATCCCTAATTATTGCACGCAGCTCCACCCAAACCCACTCCAGGCTGATTAGGGAGATGTGTGTTATCCCACTCCACGCTCGAGAGGGAGAAATGGAGCTCTTCTGGGGGAAAGTCAATATTACCTGTTGAGTCCGATGATCCAGCTCGTTAAGATCCTTCATTATCTGCTCCCAAACACTTAACGAACCTGTCACTTAATTTATTTGGTGGCACAGACGTCGTTAGCCGGGGCTGGTGAGCATCGTGGGATGTTTTGATGAGCTGCTTGATGAGCTGCTTTGTCCTGAAATGATTGTTTATGGCTCAGAGAAAATGAAGAGAGAGTTTTGACTCAACCAGGAGTTTGGGGAAAAGAATGAAGATTGGAAGCATAAAGGTGTTAATCCAATTTTCCAGGAAGATCCCAGGAATTCGTTGGGAGTTTCATCAGGAACTGGAGCGACAAGGAAAGGGAGAAAGCGACAAGAAAAAAGGCTTCCTGCTGCCAGAGGGCAGAGTTAGATGGGAAATTGGGAAGAAATCCTTCCCTGTGAGGATGGGGAGGGACTGGGATGGAATTCCCAGAGGAGCTGTGGTGCCCCTGGATCCCTGGCAGTGTCCAAGGCCAGTTGGACATTTTTGGAGCAACCTGGGATGTTGGAATTGTCCCTGCCGTGGCTGGGGTGGCACTGGATGAGCTTTGAAGTTCCTTCCAACCCAAACTTTCCCAAGATTTTATGATTCGGTGATCCCACGTTGGTCACTTAGCGGGAATCTGGGAGGGGAAAAAAAAAAAGTGGGAGATCGCAGATTTTGGATAACTTCCTATCTGTTCCTCTGCGCTGTCGCCAAACAACCTTTTTTTTTTTTTTTCCATTTTTCTTATATTTATTTTTTTTTCTCCCGGCTTCCAGAGGAACATGGCTGCTGTCAGTGCGTTTTTCCATGCTGCTGGAGCACCCTCTCCTGTCCGAGGAGCCGCAATTCCCATCTGTGGGATGGGCTGGCAGGGCAGGAGCGGAACACACCTTTCCATCGGGATCAGAACACACCTTTCCATCGGGAAGGGAAAGAGCAGAACACACCTTTCCATGGGGAAAGAGCAGAACACACCTTTCCATCGGGCAGGAGAACAACACGCCTTTAACTGGGAAAACAGCCGGCTGGGTAATGAAATGAAACCAAGCGGCAGAGGTGTGTGATGAATGCGTAAAGGATCTGTTTGCACTCCAGGGTAGATCCTGGGAAAATCCAAAAAAAATCAGCATTGGGGACGGGAATGGGCTGAGGTCCCCCGTGTCCCCACAGGCTGCGGCGCAGGCTCTGAGGTCCCCATGTCCCCACAGCCAGGGGTGCTCAGGAAGCACCTGCGGACCCCAAATGTCGCCGGGATCCCGAATAGCCCCAGGTCCTCCTCCGCCGGTACACACCATCGAGAGGGAGCCAGAGCGGCCCAGCCGGGGGCGCTCCGCCCAGCGCGTCTCTATGGTCACCGCGCTGCGTCTCTGCGGCCGGCCGGTGGAGGACCGCGGGGTGACGTCAGCGGGATGGCACTGCAGCCGTGGGGGGGGGGAATGAGTTCCGGCAGCGCGGGGGCGCTCTGGGCGGAGCTCTATGGTCAGTCAGCGCTATGTGAACGCGCGTCTCTATGGTGGGGCGGCGCTCTAGCCGGGCTCAGTGGTGCGGGCGGGGCGGCGCGGGGCCGAGGCCGCCATGGCCGCCATGGCCGGCGCGGGGCCGGGCCCGGCCGAGGGGCCGTGCGTGCTGTGCTGCGGCGAGCTGGACGTGGTGGCCCTGGGCCGCTGCGAGCACCCCATCTGCTACCGCTGCTCCGTGCGGATGCGGGCGCTCTGCGGCGTCCGGTACTGCGCCGTGTGCCGGGAGGAGCTGCGGCAGGTGAGGCCGGGCCGGGCCGGGCTGAGGGGCTGAGGGGCTGAGGGCCGGGCGGGGCAGCGATCGGGGAACGACTGAGGGGAGTCGGCGGGACGGACAGCGCGGGTTAGCCGCCCTCCGGCCCGCTGCCGGGCTGCCGCCGCCGCTGGGCGAGTGGGGAACGAAACGGGAAGAAAATGGAGTTTAGAGAGAATGTTGATGGTTTGGAGTCAGCAGGGCTCGCTCTGGCAGCACAGGATGGAGGTGGTATCTTCTGCTCCAGGAGGTATCCTCTCTTAGGAGGGATTATGGAATCGTAAAATCCTGGGATGGTTTGGGTGAGAAGAGACCTTAAATCTCATCCAGTGCCACCTCTGCCATGGCAGGGACACCTTCCGCTGTCCCAGGCTGCTCAAACCCTGTCCAGCCTGGCCTGGGACACCTCCAGGGATGGAGCAGCCACAGCTCCTCTGGACAGCCTGTTTCTGGATTTATAATGCAGCTTTTTCTGTAAGAACTGAAATTATTTACTGTGTTTATGTCTCAGCCTTTCTGGGCTGGGGCTGGTAACTCCAGCTATGCCCTAAGTGTTGCTGCTACCCCAGGAATCCCCAGGCTGGGAATGTGTGC
The DNA here is from genome assembly GCF_008360975.1 of Lichenostomus cassidix. Taxonomy (NCBI): domain Eukaryota; kingdom Metazoa; phylum Chordata; class Aves; order Passeriformes; family Meliphagidae; genus Lichenostomus; species Lichenostomus cassidix. The sequence goes on from NC_139495.1 coordinate 1,287,878, forward strand.
TGGGGCAGGCAGTGGTAGATGACTCCTGTAACACCTCAAACAGTTGGGAACGAGGAAATTCCCCTAGAGGGGTAGATGGTACAAATAATTTGTGTTGTGTGTTTTGCTCCTCGCTTTCCCGGGAGTTCAGGAAAGAAGAAACAGGAGTTTCCCTGCCAGAGTCTTAAGCTTTGAGTCACTTGTCGCTTGGAGACTCGAGGTTCCCGTGTGATGCTGCAGGAGGTGGGGAGGAGCTGAGGGCAGGGCTGCTGCCAGGCACTGCCTGTGGAAGAAGGGGTTGTGTTGGTTGAGGATATTTACTCTGGGAACAGCTGTGGGAGCAAAACAGACCAGAAACATTTTCTAATCTCGTTCAAACTCCAAAGGCCAGGCTGGGCCAATCCCTGGCAGGTTGATAAGGTGTCCTGTGGCTTTGCTGACAGCAGGGGACAGTGCCTGGAGGTGGTGACAGCTGGCACAAAGCTCTGTGGGCGTGGGCAGCTCCAGAATTCGTGCACAGAGCTTGCCTGGAATCCCCCAGCTCCTGCTGACCCCGAGTTGTGTCCCACAGGTGGTGTTTGGGAGGAAACTGCCGTCCTTCTCCTCCATAGCCCTTCAGCAGCTGCAGCATGAGAAGAAATACGACATTTATTTCCTGGATGCAGAGGTGTATGCACTGTACAGGTGAGCTGGGGCTCCTCCCTGGCACGTGGTGGGGCACGGGACGTGGCAGGAAGTGTGTGCAGAGGCAGAGCAGGGCACTGGAGCTGCAGGGAGCTGGGCTGTGAGTCACCTGGGCAGGTGCTTTTGGCAAGGTGAGAGGCTGGAGCAGGGCAGTGAACACTCAGCAGCTCCTCCAGGCTGCACTGTTGGATTCACCAGCACAGCACACAAGCTCTGCTCTCTCTCAGTAAAAGTCATTTTTTGCATCTTTAGCAGCAGCAAACTCACTGAAAACCCTTCCATTCCTTGTATGGTTGCTGTGGAAATGATAAAGAGTTAATTACTATTGTAATTATTGCTGTGCTGAGTAAGGACTAACCAAGCCCAGCTGTGCCAAATATTGCATGAAGAATAACATTGTCTTCTCACAAAGATCTTAATTCTGAAGGGGAGAGAAAAAAGGTGAAGTAAAAAAAAACAGTGCAGAATAAAAATGTGGCGTCAGCATTGTGTTCTACAAATATTTTTCATAACAATCTTAATTGGGAGGTCTTGAGATAATGGAAAGAGGAGTGGAAAGGATGAAGCCATGCTGGCAGCAGAACCTTTTCCTTGGAGGATTGGGCATTCTATTCACCCTGATTTGGGCTGAGAATGCAACTTTGATACATTTACAATTTTGCATGACTTGATATTTATGAAAATGAGGGAGTGGGAGTTGCCCAGTGAGACCAGTGCTCAGCTCTTTTTGGGAATCATTGTGGGGTGGAGTTCTTCCCTCCTTTCCTAATACAATTCTTTATCTCTCCCCACTGTATTCCTCAGTTTCTGACAGTGGAAAGTGTAATGCAATTGGAAGGGAATGTTGCTGGAATCAGCTGGATCTCCAGCAGGGGAAGGGTTTGTTCCAATTTACTCAGTTATGCACTGGCAGTGTGGTTCTCACTCTGTGGCTGCTCAGCTCTTCTCCAGCAGTTGGAACCTCGGTGTGATTTGGTTCCATCCCATCCCTGACATCCAGCAGAATTCCTGGAAAAAACAGCTCACAACCCTCACCACAGATTGCAGGGGGAGCCCTAAAGCTGGAGCCCTCTGCCAGGGATGGAACATTTGTGTTTTGATCAAGGTGCTGAGGGGGGATTGGATTATTTTTGGGAATCTCTCTCATCCCCTAGGAAGCTGCTGCAGCACGAATGCCCCTTGTGCCCGGATGCAAAGCCCTTCAACACCTTTGCAGATCTGGAGCAGCACATGAGGAAGCAGCACGAGCTCTTCTGCTGCAAACTCTGTGTTAAGCACTTAAAGGTGAGCTGGCCATCTGCTGGGATGTGTGGGAAGGAGGGGGATTTCCCTCCATGACCTCCAGGAGTTCCTGGGAAGGATGGGAAAGCAGAACAGCATGGATTTATTTAAGTTCCCTCTGCCTGCAGTGAGGCCAGTTGGTTTATTTTAAGTCTTTCTCCTTCCATAAACTGATTAATGAAGAGGGCCTGGAGCTTCTCCAGATTTTAAATTAAACCCCACGGTGTTGTGCCACCGTTGGTTCATGCCAGGTGAACTGGAATTTGCTGCCAAAAAGGATGGAATCCAGGAGTGAGCAGGCTGACCTGAATGAACTCTAATAAGTTTTGGAGCTGAGTTGAGTCTTTCCTGTGGTCTTGGAATCCTTGGAGCTGATGGAAGGGAAGTGGGGAGGGAGGGAGGACCTCCTTTGGGTTGTGGTGTCCTTTGAGCTCTGGTGAGATGTCTCATGCTCAGTGTAACCAGCACTGAGGGAACTTGTTTGTCATTTCCTCTCACAAACAGTAGTAATACTTTTTATTAATGCTGCTTTTTAATTTCAGAGATTTTTATTTCAAAGGAAAAAGTTCCATGTTACTTGCACCCACTGAAAAGAAGCTCTTAAACTCATGGAAGTTTCAGTCCATGGCAAAGCCAAACAAACCTTTTCCCAGTCCTTGTCTAGGCCAGAAATAAAGGATATTCTGTTCTCAGATCTTTTTGGCATCTCTGGAACCCTTTCTACCAAAATAGCTCATGTAGTGGGGACAGAGGGTTGGCTTATGATACAGAATTTGTTCACTGGAGTGGATCCTCTGTGTGCAGCTATTTGGGGTAGTTACTGTGTGAGGAAAGTAAAACAGCTCTCTTGGTGTTTATGGGTTTTTTTAAATTTGAGAATGCAAAATACTGTTTGTTCATAAATACATAGTTAGGATTTCTACCCCCCCCACCAGAGCTTATAATTTAAACTTGTTACAGTATAAAAGGATTCCAAAGGGAAAAAAATGTATTAAATCAATTCCAGTGCTCAGAGAAATGCAAGTTAGATTGAAATTGGATCCATCACTTGAATATTATTTCCTGTCCACCAAAAATTTTAGGTGTTGGTTGTCAAACTGCAGATCTTCCACTCGGACACAACCCAGCTTGTTCCATGTGGTGCTGTGTTCGTAGAAAATAACCCAAATCTATAAACACAAACCTATTAACACAACACCTGTCTGTCCAGATCTTCACCTACGAAAGGAAATGGTATTCCAGGAAGGACCTGGCCCGGCACAGGATCCATGGGGACCCCGATGACACCTCCCACCGGGGACACCCCCTCTGCAAGTTCTGCGACGAGCGCTACCTGGACAACGACGAGTTACTGAAACACCTGCGGAGAGATCACTACTTCTGCCACTTCTGTGACTCTGAGGGGGCTCAGGAATACTACAGGTATTGGGGCAAACAGATTCTTTACAGGACTCCTTTCTCTAGCTTAAATGTTGAGGTAGAATTGCGTGGGTCTGCTTTGAATTTTGGGTGTAGCAGTATTGGGTGATAGTGGAGGAATGGTAGCAGGTTGGCTGCAATGTTTCAAACAAATAACCCAGAAATTCACTTTGAGTCTAGTTCATGCTTGAAAATTTTCTTTATTAAAAAGAATATTTTTTTTAATTAACAAGAAATTTTTTCGTTTGAAGAAAAAATAAAAAGAAAAATAATTTAGAAATAAAAAAGAAAATATTTATTAAAAGAAAATTTTAATAAATTCTGCATTCTTTAATAAATTCTGCATTCTGCAACCTGACAGCAGCTGTCTGGTGTGTGATGGTGGACAGGATGAGAGTAAACAGCCTCAAGTTGCACCAGGGGAGGTTTAGATTGGATATTTGGAAAAATTTCTTCATGGAAAGGTCTGTCAGGCATTGGAAAGGGTCACTCAGGGAAATGGTGCAGTCACCATTCCTGAAAGTGTTTAAAACCATGTGGGTGCTTGGGGACATAGTGGTGAACATGGTTGATGCTGGTTGATGGCCTTAAAGATCTTTTCCACCCTTAATTCTGTGATTCCACGATTCTAATGCTCCAAAGTTTGTGTGCAAAGGAAGTAGAAGGATTTCTTCTGTTGTGTGCACAGCTGGATGTGCTGAGCATCAGTGCCTTTGGTTTAACACCAAAAATCTTTGCTGGGATGGAAGGAATTCTTTTTCATGTGCACAGCTGGATGTGCTGAGCATCAGTGGGTTTGCTTAACACCTGGATGGTGCATCAAGGTCTGTGTGAAGCATTGCCAGCTGGAAAACATCCCTGGGGATAAGAACAACCCAACCTCCAGCCTTGTCCTCTCATCCCCTGACAAGACTGGCTGTGTCCAGCGGGGAGGATCAGCTGTGTGCTCTCTCTTTTCCCAGCGATTACGAATACCTGCGGGAGCATTTCCGCGAGAAGCACTTCCTGTGCGAGGAGGGTCGCTGCAGCACGGAGCAGTTCACGCACGCCTTCCGCACCGAGATCGACTACAAGGCCCACAAGAGCGCCTGCCACAGCAAGAGCCGGGCTGAGGCGCGGCAGAACCGCCACATCGACCTGCAGTTCACCTACACCCCGCGGCATCCCCGCAGGACCGACGGTGGGCAGGGCTGGGGGGCACTGAAGGGCACTCCAGGGTTAGGGAAGGACTCCCTGGGAGGGTGGGGAGGCACGGCTGTGGCTGCTCCATCCCTGGATCAGGGCTTGGAGCAGCCTGGGGTTCACCTACACCCCACGGCATCCCTGCAGGATGGCAGGGATGGGGGGCACAGATGGGCACTTCAGCATTCCCTGGGAGGCACAGCTATGGCTGCTCCATCCTTGGAAATGCCTGTGGTTGAACAGGGCTTGGAGCAGCCTGGGGTAGTGGAAGGTGTTCCTGCCCAGGAACAAGATGATCTTTAAGATCCCTCCCACCCAAACCATTCGGTGACTCTCATTCTCTGAGAGTTTTCAAGAGCGCCTGGTGAATATTTCATAGCCATGAAGAAATTCTTCCCAAAGAAGGTGAATGAGCCGTAGAACAGCACCAAGAGGCTGTTGAGGTTGAGAAGCTCTCTTCAGCCTGAGAGGCTGTAGAAGTTAAAAGATAACCAGAACTTGCCCAGACAAAGCCCTCTGATGTAGTTTGAGAGCTGGCCTTGGTTTGAGTAAAGGGCTGAAGTAAGGCCCTTGATGATATCCTTGATGATATCCTTGTGATATCCAGACATCCCTTCCTACCCGAACTGTAGGATTTTTTTCCCTTGTGTGAGTTTAATGAGGATGCGTAATTTTAGGAGAACTGCTGACTTGGTCATCGCAAAGATATGAAAATAATTTGTTTGAACCAGCATATTTTTGCATTTTTCAGGCACAGTGTGATGCCCACATTAGAGAAATAACTGAGAGTGATCATCCCTCCCTCCTGTTTAGGTGTTGTAGGTGGAGAGGACTACGAAGAGGTTGACAGGTTCAACAGGCAAGGGAGGGCAGGCAGGTTGAGCAGCCGAGGGAACCAGCAGAACAGGAGAGGCAGCTGGAGGTACAAGAGGTGAGTAGCACAACATTGTGTGGAGTTTTATTCCCATTTAGTGTTGGCTTTTCCTTGGCAATTCACAGGATTTTGGTGGATCAGGAGGAAGGAAGTGGTACAATATCTGGAGGCCTCCATGGTGAATTCTTAGCTGAGAGCTTCCAGTCCAAGCCTGTGTCCTGGCTGCATGCGTGGTCATTGTGGAATTATTTTGTGTGAGGTTTCAGCTCAGGAAGCAAACAATATAGCCCTCGATGTGTGGGTTAAATAAACTCAGAACCTTAAATTAATTTCAGCAGCTGTTTTTGTGCAAACTTCTCTGAATAGGATTTTCTGAAGTAGGTGACAAGTCTGTGCAGGTTTATGGAGTTTTTGGTCTGGGTAACCATGAGATTCCTGTTCTAAGGACCATGCTTTTCATTGAACTAACAGATCTCTGTGTGGCCAGACTGAGTGCTTTGGAAAAGGAAGAGGGTTAAGTATCGAAATGAACCTTTGCATTTCTATGTCTCTTCATCCACACCAGACCTGAGTGCTTTTTACATCCTGCACATCTTATTTTCTTCTTTTTCTCGCTGGATGGGCAGCTGGTTCATTACTGGTGATTCCACTGGGGAAAAGTCCATCCCAAAACACTGTTGGTGTCGCATGTGAATCGTGCATGTGTTGAGAGTTCACACCCAGCCATGTCTCAAAGAGTTGCTGTGGCCTTCAAGAGTGATTCCATACGTTTGGAAATGAACAGGAGAGACAGGTGCCCCCTGCATCCGTGGTACTCTCTCTCCCAGTTCACCCTTCTGGCTTCTTCTGGCCTGGATTGTTATTCCCACACATGGAACTTGGAAATGCAGGGGGGAATGTTTCCTGGCTGGGGTGGATTGCAGTGGTGGGGCTGGTTTAGGATTCTCAGCAGGTGGCAGCACGAGATCAGGGATGTCACCGGATGGCAGCACAGAGCTGAGACTGGAGCGAGGCACTGCTCTCTGCTCCTTGCTGTTTGACCGAGGGAATCTGCCCTGTCCTGCAGGGAAGAAGAAGACAGGGATGTTGCAGCAGCAGTCAGAGCATCTGTGGCAGCCAAACGGCAGGAAGAGAAGAAGAGGGTGGAGGACAAAGAGGATGGCAGCAGCAGCAGGGGGAAGAAGGAGGATTTGAGGGATTCTGACGTGCTCGGCTCCAAACGTGTGCCAAAGTCTTCAAACGATGTCACAGGTGAGTGTTGGACAGGTCCTGCAGCTGCAGGGCATCTCAGTTTCTGGAAGGTTCCCTCAGAAAGTTCTTCGTCACCCTTGTTTTACTCATTTAAAGTACCATGAATTTCCTGTGTGCCACACCATAATGGGGAGCACAGTTAATTGAAGGAAATAGTGATGCATGGGTTTAAATTGTTCCTCTGGAATGTCAGTTAATGACATCATCAGCTGCTGAAAATAGGCCTTGGTGATGCTGCTGTCATGGTCATTGATAGCCCCTGCTCTGGAATGAATGGGTTTGGACTGAAAACATGTCTTTGCTCTTTCTGTCCCTGTTCCAAAAGAAGCAGCTGCTAACGGAGTGCTCAGCCAGGACGACTTTCCAGCAATCGGCTCTGCAGCAGGACCTCTCCAAGGGTGAGTCTGTGCAGGGCTGCAGCAGGGACAAAGCACATTTAGAAACTGATTGATGTTCTGCATTTCTGGGGAAAATCATTTCCCAGATCATCTCATCACTCCAAGGCTTCCCCTGCCCTGTCCCATCCTGCCTTGAGCTGTTTCTGTGCTCCTCACCAGCATGAGCAGCACTGGGTGTTGCTTCAGCTCCTGGCTTGATCTTAGAATCATGGAATATTGGAATATCCCACGGAATACAATGGAATAGAATCATGGGATATCCTCAGCTGGAGGGGACCCACAAGGATCATCCAGTCCAATTTCTGCTGTGCCACCCTAAGTGACAGTCTGAGGAGCAGTGGAGAGTTTGTGCTTTCCCTTGGGGTTGTGCTGCCTTAGTAACTCCAACCCTCTCTCTTCCTCACAGCTCTGCCCAGCCAGCTCTGGTTAAGCTTAAAGAAGAAGATTTCCCAAGCTTGTCCTCATCTGCAGCTCCCACCATCTCATCAGGAATGTCTCTGACCTACACGGCGACTGCCAAGAAAACAGCCTTCCAGGAGGAGGATTTCCCAGCTCTGGTGTCCAAAGTGAAGCCCACCAATAAGACAGTAACTCACATCACATCTGCGTGGAACAATTGTTCCAGTAAAAACGTGGTCAAAGCCATGAGCAGCCCCTGTGTCAACCAGCCAGCCAAAAAACCATCCCTGAACACCTCCAAAGGCAGTAAGAAGAGCAATAAACTCTGTGAGTCAGACGAGGAGGACGGCGGGGCTGGCCTGACCACCCAGGAGATCCGCAGCGCCCCGACCATGTTCGACGTCTCGTCCTTGCTGGCAGCTTCTACCTCACAGACTTTTACGAAAGTGGGCAAGAAAAAGAAGCTGGGGGTTGAGAAGCAGAGCCTGTCGTCCCCTCGCCCACCCCAGGAGACATCATTCCCCAGGCCAGCGATGGAAAAGCCCCAGGAAGCAGAGCAGCTGTGCAAGGTGTTCCCTGCTGCTCACGGCCCTGACAGAGCCACAGCTGTCGTGAATGGTCACTCGGAGAAACCTTCAGCTGGCTGTGGTACACCCAAAGAGCCCCCTGGCCTTAAAAAGCCCCCAGTGACTAACAAATGCCCTTTACCTCAGGAAGACTTCCCAGCTCTTGGGAGCTCAGGATCAGCCAGGATGCCCCCGCCACCAGGTAAGCATGGAATGAATGAGAGCTGTGGCGTGGTTTGGGTGGGAGGGATTCTAAAGATCATCTCATTCCACCCCATCCATGAGCAGGGACAGCTCCCACTAGCCCAGGTTGCTCCAAGCACTGTCCAACCCGGCCTTGGACACTTCAGGGATGGAGAAGCACTGCTGGGCATGGCCAGCTTAGCTTGGAGAGAGCCCAGAGAACACATGGATGTGTTGTGGCTCTGGTGTGAGGTTCTGCCTCCAGGTTCCGGGTTGGGTTCTGGAGGTAAAGGCAGCCTGGCTGTCACAGAGGGGCTGGAATGCCCTCTGGGCATCACCTCTGCCCCACAGCTGGAGGTGTTTGCACACTAGAGGTGGCTCATGGATGAAGAGATGGTTTTTCCCTGTCCCCAAGGCTGACACATCCATGTGTTGTGCTCCAAGAGCTGCCTTGGAAGCTGCTGCAGGCAAAGGGAATCTCTGGCTGTGTCCTGTCCCTGCTGGCACTTGTCACTTCACTTCCTCCTGTGCTGGCTGAGGTTTCCTGCCATGCTTTTAGCCATGACCTTGTGAAGGTGGAGAGACAGCAACAAACATGACTTGGAGTGGTTTTTATGGAAGTGGCATCGCATCGGGAGGCGCCAGCTCTGCTGCTTGTGCAGCTCCTGCTGGGAGAGGCCAGGCCAGGCCTGGTGCCTCCTCCAGTGATTTGTGTTCACTTTAATAATGCAAGAGTGTTTTTCATTGTGACTTGGAGTGGGCTTTCAAAATTATTTTCCATTGAAAAAGTAAATGAATAATTAAAGCACTTTCTCTGTAGAGGAACATCAGCCACTCTCAAGTGCTTCTTGAAGATTTTTTTTTTTTTTTAGGTTTTCTCCAATATAGTGATGTCTACACTGCAAACTCCTCTCGGTGCTTCTACAGAGTGTGTCAGGACTGGTGTGGGTTTTAGCCAGGGGTCTGTGGGTGTTCTAACTCCTGTCCCTCCCTTGCTTCCCTGCAGGCTTTAACTCCGTGGTGCTGTTGAAGAACCCTCCTCCGCCTCCGGGCCTGTCGGTGCCTGTCAGCAAACCCCCGCCGGGCTTCGCTGTCATCCCAGCCTCCACCATCTCTGAACCTGTCACTACAGCTCTGAAAGAGTGAGTCCAGGGCCTGCTGGGGCTATTGTACACATCACACCCCTCTGGTGTCACAGGGGCTTCAAACAGCACACACAGGGTCACTCTCAGCAGGGCCAGCCGAATGAAGATTCCCATTGGGAAGTCCTCAGGTGCTGTGGGCTGGATTCAGGAGAATTACATCAAACAGCCCTGTGTAGTTACAAGTCTAAGGAACTAAAAACCTGTGCAATGTTTTGGCTGCTCAGACCTTGGTCTATTCTAGATTTATTTGGAAATCTGCAGCTCCAACATATTCCTGCATATTCCCATTGATTCTGTCAGAGTCCCTGGAGCAAAGTGCTGAGCTGTGTCCTCCTTGGGTGCCTTCACTGCTCTCATCTTTCCAGTAGCTCCTCTAGTCCTTCTGGGATAGAAAGAGCAGTTTGTGGGAAAAGGGGAAGGAAAACTTTGTGTCAGTTTAATACAGAACTGCATTATCTGTCAGTTTATTCACGGTGAGGTCTTTGCTCACATCTTTTGAGTGCACCCAGCTCACAAAGCAGCTCATCCAGGGCCATGTTAAACTTGGATTTTAACCATTCTGTTAGTGTAAAGCTGGAATCTGATACAGAAATCACATATTTTACCCTGACAAGACAGCTGCTTACAGTAATGCACATGCAGCTGGGTGGAGGATGGATGTGCAGCTGCAAACCAGAACAGCCTTGTGATTTATGTCCCAGGGCATCTTTGTGGGACACAAACCAATGTCAGGGTCACTTCTGGTCTTTCCCACTGCAGGCCAAAATCCTGTCATGGATCATACTTGATACCTGAGAACTTCCAGCAGAGGAACATCCAACTCATACAATCCATTAAGGAATTCCTTCAGAGCGATGAGTCCAAGTTCAATAAATTTAAAACTCATTCTGGGCAGTTCAGGCAGGTGAGTGGATTCCCAAAGCCTCCCTTGCTGGCAGGCCTGAATCCCAGTGGGATTTTTAATCGATAAATATTTTTCTCCTCTAATTATTGCCCTTCCCCATCCCCTGCAGGGGCTGATCTCTGCAGCTCAGTATTACAAAAGCTGCCGCGAGCTGCTGGGGGAGAACTTCAAGAAGATTTTTAAGGAATTGTTGGTGTTGCTGCCAGACACAGCCAAGCAGCAGGAACTGCTCTCTGCTCACAACGACTTCCGGCTCAAGGAGAAACAAAGTTCCAACAAACCCAAAAAGAACAAAAAGAACGTTTGGCAGACAGACTCCCCCGCCGACCTCGACTGCTACATCTGCCCCACGTGCAGGCAGGTGCTGACCCAGCAGGACGTGGTCACCCACAAAGCTTTGCATCTCGAGGATGAGGAGTTCCCCTCGCTGCAGGCAATCAGCAGGATCATCAGTTAGCTCTCCCCAGGCCCTGGCTGGGGATGTGCACCGTTGGAATGAGGTTTGGCAGCGTGGCGTGGCTGGGGGCCGGTGCCGCTTGAGGCAGTGAGAAGCAGGTGACTTGGGAAGCCCTGGTGGGCAGAGGGATCACAGGAATGTGCCAGAGCTCATCCCCACCCTCTGTCTGAGCTCCCCAAATCCAGGGTTAGGGTTAGGCCGAGCTGCAGGGTGGGCAGGCAGGGCTCCTTCCTCCTGGAACATGCAATAGCTGGGAATCCTTTCTGATCTGCAGAATGACAGGGGACACAATAGGGGAATAAGCTTCTGGTTTGGGGGTTTCTTTCTGGTTTGGGGGTGGGGCAAGTTTGTGGATCACTGAAATGAACGGAAGTGGCTTCCCTTGTAACATTCTGATTTTCTTTTGTGCTATTTCAGTGAAGATCACACTAGTCAGGGGTAAAGGTGCAGGAAAGTGCTGCTCACTGGGGTGTGTGACCAGGAGAGCTGCAAACACTGGGCTGCAGAGTTTCCTTTCTGCAAACAGTCAGTTCTGCTGCTTGAAGAATTAGACTGATCTGTGCAAGATTTGAAGTTGCCTCTGACTTTTTGCTGTAAAGTTCTTTCAAGAAACTGATTTTGTAGCCCTGCATGTACAGTAACAGCATTAAGGCTTTACTCTCCGTAAAGCACACGGGAATTTTATTTAATGACTGCCATGTTTCTAATTTCTTGGATGTATTACTGGTGGGAGCTCCCAACAGCATCCTGGGACATTAAATGCTGCTGATCACTGACCATGTTTTCTGCAGTGCCTTTAAGTGCATTTCTCTGTTTACAGTGGTCTGACACCTGCACCTCCCTCGGTGACACTGGGCTGATGTAGCTTTGCTCGTGTTCCTTGGCATCCCCAAATTCCACCTCAGAGGAAGAGGAGGATCTCTTCCTCCTTTGAAGTGACTTGGAGGTGATGGAGTGCCAGGAGACCCCCATGGCTGTAGTTCAGTGTCTGATTCTCTCCCATCTCCAGGTTTAGTTACTTCTAACGCGTAGGAATAAAGCTGAAATTAATTTATGTAATTTTTAGTGACGAAACACAGCTTTTCTAGCAGCATCATTTCTATCAAATCGAGCTCAGAGTATTACCCAAGAGCTACTCCTGCCTACAGCCACTCCTCCTTGCCTTACTCGTGTTATTTTTGCTTGCTCTCAGGCTGCAAAGTGCTTTGGGGTTCTTTTCTTGCCTATTTAAGACTGTTCTGACCACCTGCCCGTGTTGGATTTGGCCCAGAAGGTGGCTGGGGAGGGGGACTGAGCTGCATGGTTGTTCATACACTGCATGAGTCCATGGCAGTCCCTGTTCAGGGTCCTGGAGCTGCTCCTGGCCCCAGGCAGGGACACCTGAGGGGTGCTGGGTGCTGCCAGCTGCCCCTACCTCTTCCAGTCAGCTCCTCTCCCTCTCCCTTTGCTTTGGAAGGTTCAGGGAATTAAATGTCTTCCCTGCAGGAGCATCTTCTGTCTTCCCCTGGGTTTCAGTTATTTCTCCATCAGCAGCTCTGAGTTCCCTGTGAGGTGCTGCTGGGAGTTCCCTGGAGGTGCTGCAGCTCTGGGCCCTGATGTTGCATTTTCCTTGTTCCTTGTGCTCACCTGATCAAATAAACTTATTACCAAATTTTTTTTTTTTCTATTCATTTTTAGCTCTTTATTGAAAATAAGTTGCAGTTGGTTACACGGACACCGAAAATACAGAATCACAGATTGTTCTCTCAAAAGATAGTTTTATATGTATAATATATACAAAATTGTAAACATTTTAAACTTATTTCCATACACAGTCCACTTTATACTACACTGCACAGAGGTTAGTGACAACTGCAACTCCTGGAAGCGTCTGCTCGGACAGAGGTATCTGCAAAGAAACTGAACTTCCCAACCCTCAGCTGGGAGGAGTTGGGAGATTAAAACTCTTAAAGGAGCTGAGGTTTTAATGTGTATTGCAACGAAATCCAGGCAGCTGAACTGGGGTTTCAAGTTGAGACAGTGAGGGTTGGTTCTGAGCCTCACTGGGGTGGGAGAGGGGCTTGTGACACACAGAGGGGCAAAATGTAACTGAGAACGGGACTGGGGGGGACCAGAGGGCCACCAGAGCCACCTGCTTGGGGACAGCACGGGCTGAGAGGAGTCTGGGTATCTTTTACTAAATATCCTTTAAGCAAAGCTTCCACCTTGCTTGAACAGCGTGAAATGTTGGCAAAAATTATGATCTTTTAATATACTTAAATTGCACAATGCATGATGTGGTTACCTCAGTGCTGAGACACTCAGTGTTGTGACAGAGGATGGGCAGAATGCAGCTCCAGGGAAGGTACAGGATTGCTGGAATTCTACTCTTTACACCCAAATTTAGTGCTAACACTGCAGAAGCTTTTGAGCTGGGCTGAGCACAGCATGGCCCTGCCCTCTGGGGAGAACAGAGGGTTATAAACAGCTTGTGAGGATGGCACAGCCCTGCATGCTCAGGACAATCCTGGCATGATTTTGGGACAACTTTGGGACAGCCCTGGCATCCTCCTCTGGGTGGTTACAAGGGAGTGAGTGCTGCTGTGCCACAGCTGGGAGAAAGAGAGGAGAAAGAAGATGAAAATTGATGTTACAAATACCTGAACCCCCAACACACCGTGGCTCTGGTTCTCCAGCCACAGCCCCCTCGGGGTGTTGTGCAGTGACAACCCCACCTGCACAGCCCAAGGTGCTGCCACAGCCACCTCAGGGCGCTGGTGACACCCCACAGCTGTGGGGACACTGGGAAGGCTCCCAAAGGATTCAGGGCAGAATTCCAGGTGTGTCACCCTCCCTCAGAGTGGGTTCAGCTCAGCAGGGCAAGGGCTCCATGGGGCTGGGGAGCTCAACAAACCCAAAACTGGGGTTGTCTGAGTCAGGCTGAGGTGAGCAGATGCTCTCACCAAGGCCAGGCAGTTTGGGGTTGTCCCATCGTGGCTGACATGGCCTTGGCACAGCCACATCAACATGAACTCATCACAGTTCCCTGGAAAAATGCACCAGCTGTGGGATTCCTGCCCATCCCAGTGCCACCCCAGCAGGGATGCCACCTCCCTGCCTGGGGCTGGCACTTTGGGCACAGAGGATCAGAGTCCACCTCCCTCAAGGTGCCTGGTGAGGGATGAGGCTGGAAGTTCTTCCCAGCTATGCTTAAATCAAGGAGCATCTCTCCTGCCTTCCAGGGAGCTCCTCAGGCACCCAACCCTTCCTCCTCCTCCTGCCCAGCAGAGCAGCTGGGTGCCTCCAGCGAGGAAAAGGTAACACTGAATTTTGGGAAGCTGAACCACCCTCGGGAAGCACCAGGAGCTGTGCCAGTGTCACCCCCGTGTCCCTGCTGCTGCTCCAGAGGTCATCCTGGCACGGAGCGTGGTGGGATGTGCGTGTGGGGCAAAGAAAGGCAATGCAGGCCTCGGGGGGACATTCAGAGCGTGTAATATTCAGCATGGGGACACACGGGGCAGGAAATGTCCCGCAGGCAGACACAGCTTTAGCTCTTTACGGTTACACGGAAACTCTGGAACAGTTATATTATAGTTAGAAAAAATACACTGTACCCAACGAACATTATCTCACGTACAATCAATTTAAACATTTAAATTGATTATAATTTTTGCTAAAATATTAACACAAGTACTGTTTGTGCTGCTAAAGTTTCAGTGTTCCCTCTAAGGAAAATATTGCTACAGTTCTATCGTACCCTGTGTTAAAATCCTCGGGGTTTTTTTTTTCTCTTTCCCAGCAAGACTGACTCCACAAAAACCACAAAGATCCCGGAATTCATTGAGGCTGATCCCACACTGGGTTGGGGTGTCCATGGTCAGGAACCTGTGAGGAGCTTGGCACAGCCAGGACCTGGAGCCAAGGCAAGGAATGAGCTTCGCCACCGGCAGTGACCTCTGGGGATGATTGGCTGCTTAATTAGTGCATCGATCCGCTGCTCGTTAATTAGCGCGCTGGTCTGCGACTCAGCAGCAGGAGCGAGCTGTGGCGATGGTGACAGGGAGGGGACAGGTGGTGGCTATTGCTCCTCACCAGGTCGGAAGGCAGCGGCGGCAAGGCAGAACCCCGGGTTGCCGGGAGAGCCAGGAGTCTCCAGGGATGGAGTTTGCCACCAGCAGGGCTGGGAATTCAAATTTCAGCTCCTCTGCTCAGCCCTTAGTGACACAGCCTGGACCTGCTGCCACACGGGGGTGGCAGGTGGCTGACAAGGACCTCCTGGATTTCACACGTTTTGTTCTTTTACAAGGCAGGAATTTTGCAGCTGAAACCCCAACCTGAGCCTCTTTCCTGGATGCTTTTCACTGACTCTCTTCCCACACCATTTCCAAACACGAGGCCGTGAGCCCACACGGGATGGACTTTAATGGCCTGTGAAGCCTTTCCAGCTCCCTGCCTGAATTCCTCATTTCTGGAGACTGCAGGGTGACACACGTGTCCCCACCTGGGGCTCTGCTGCAGCTGACAGATGGTGGCTGCTCCCAGAATAAAAATACAAGTCCAATATTGCTCCTAACGGCCTTGGACGTCGAGTCTGAGCCCCTCAGCTTGGTCCTCACCTCCCCACAGCGAGGACATCAGTGCTGCCAACCAGAAATTCCTCCTGAATTTACAGAATTCCCAATCCCCTGTGAAGGAATGGAACCACATTCCCGCTGCTCACAGGCTATTCCCAATTAGAAATCAGCTCCTGCTGAGCTGCTTGCCACTTTCAAACGGCAGCTTTTTCCATCCTCAACCAGAAGCCATCCAAGTGTAGAAGCAATCTGGATATCGATCCCAACCCCAGCCTGCTGTGCCCCCACTGTGCCTCTAAACCAAGCTGTGAAACACCTGTTTGGATATTTGTTTTGTACAGTAAATATATACAAAGAAAAGTAACACAGACGCCACTTATTCCCCTGTCAATTTGGCACTTTCCATGGAGCCTGGACTGGAAAGCTCCACTCTGCCCACCCACCCTCGATGGATTCTGTGTTAGCTCTGGAAGAACGAGATAAGAATTCCTCAGCTGCTGTTTCCTAAGAGGAAAAGGTGTCCTGGGCTTTCCCAGCAGAGCCAGCGCCCGCTGAGGCTCAGAGGGGACAACGACTCCTCCTGATGTGCTACCAACCTTCCTTCCTCCTGGCTTAGAGGGAACACTGCTTTTAGAAACCCTGGGACAGGTAAGACAAGAACCAATACCACTGTACAGAATTCACTGCACAACGAGCTAATAAAGGGACCCGGCACTGACTCGCCACGGCGGGGGAATGGGGCTGGAGACATTTGGGACCGGGCGGGGCTGGCAGCGCCCCGGGGCCCTCAGTAGGCTGGCACTTGGTAACCTTTGGGGTTGGGCTCTAAGGTCTCGGTGAAGGGAGGGCTCTGGTAGGTCTCCGTGCTCTCCACGCCGCTGCCGCCGGGGTAGCCGGGGTAGGAGGTGCTGGGGTCGGTGCCGAACTGCTCGGTGGCGAACAGGGACATGTCTGTGCCCAGGCGGTACCTCTGCAGCGCCCGCAGCGCCAGCACCACCTGCACGGAGACAGGGAGGGCTCAGCCAGGGCAGGGCTGCAGCCCCACAGCGCCCCGTGGCCATCGGGGGACCCCACAATCCCCCCAGGACCGCACAACCCTCCCAGGACCCCACAACACCCCCAGGACCCCACAATCCCCCCAGGACTCTGTGTCTCGCCAGCATCACACACTCCCCCAGAACTCATGTCCTCCCAGGATCCCCCAACCCCACAGGACCCTGTGTCCCCTCAAAACCCCACAATCCCCCCAGAACTCCACATCTCCCCAGGACCCTACACTTCCCCAGGACCCCACATCTCCCGCTTCCCCCACGTCGCTGCAAAGCACTGAATACATTGCAGCACCCCAGGAAATTGCCACCCTACTGCATTACATCCAAGAGCTAATCCAGCCCCAAACCCCACCAGCCATTTCTGTGGGCAGGGTGATCCCCAAAGCTCTGCCTGGGGCGGGGAGCTCTGGCTGTGCAGCTCTGGCACTGCTGACCCCAATAAACCCATCTGCTGCTGTGGGGAGGGAAAGCTGCCGAGTGCCAGGCCAGGAAAATAGGTCAGTTCTGCCGAGACTCCTTCACCCTTTTCCAGGTTGCTGGAATTGAGGTTGCAAACGGTGGGAGATGTGGGCGGCAGAGCCCCGAGCTCGCTGGCTCTCATTCCGTGAGGCTTCATTAACAATTCAATTAGTTTGTAAATGACAGGCTGAGGAGGCTGAAAAATGCCTGTGGAAGCCAGGAATGGCTTCTTCCCAACCATCCCGGCCATCCTTTGGGATGCAACAGGGGTTTGGTGTCCCCACTGCCCTTCCCTGTGCTGCACTTGGGGATGGAGCAGAGCTGGGATTAAAAGAGATTTATCTGGATAATCATAAAGCAGGGAGCAGTTAAACTAGGGGAGAACCGGAGCAAGCCTTGCTGCTGGAAAGCCTGGGACTGGCTCTTGCCCCAATTCTTTTGAGGCCATATGGAATCAGTGCTCATCCTGGGGCTCTGTGCCCAGGAAAAGCTGCAGAGGGATGGAGTGAACACAGAGCCAGCGCTGCTCCTCCTCACACAGCCTCTGGAGCAGGAGCCCCCTGGGTGGCACAGAACCTCCAGCTCATGTCCAGCTGAGCCCCAGGGTTTCACTCAGCCCTGGCTGAAGTCCCTCTGCTCATGTGGAACAAAAAATGGGAGCAAAGGGGGTTCCTACAAGCCCCTTCTCCATGTGGACAGCAGACAGGACAGTCTGGCATGTCCTACAAGGGAGCTCCCCAAATCCCTCAGCCATCCCATGAACCTGCTCAGTCCAGAGATCTGCTCCTGGGGGCTCTGTGCCTCCAACGAGCCACCCTGGGGCTCTGAGGAGCTCCTGAAATCAGGGCAGCTCATGGCTGGTGACCCATTATTAGTGGGAAAAAACTTCCCAGCCACAGGAGAAAGGGAAGCCTGGAACTCCCCAGCAAGAGGGGACTGAGCAAGAAACCACCAGTCCCACGTGTGGACAACCCGCAGGTTCCTCAGGACAATCCCTCTCTGCCCACCAGGATTCACTTCTCCAAATCCCAGACTCCCCCCAGGCAGGTTTCATTTCCTCTCTCCCCAGCTCAGCTGGAAGCTGCACTCACCCAGATGATGATGGAGAAGAAGGAGAAGGTGATGGCTGCCCGCGCGGCGTCGGCGCCCTGCGAGAAGCCCCTGGTCAGCGTCGTCCTCTGCCACTGGTTTGCCAGGAAGCAGAAGGCTACAAACCACAGGAAGGCCAGGAAACCTGCAGGAGAACAGAGCTGCTGAGTGCTGCCCCTGCCCAGCTCCTCCCCTGCTGCAGGACCCCCTTTGCTGCTGGGCTGACCACTGGTTTTCAACAGGAACGGGAATTTTGGGAGCCGTGGGCCAAAAGGAGCTTTAGGAAAGAGGCTGATAGAAAAACAGAGCTGGGAGGAGATTTGTGGGGTTATCCCAGTGTGTTGCCTGCCCAAATCTCAGCTCAGCTACGCCTCAGCCTGGTCTCAAAGACCCTCAGGGGTGGCACATCCTCCCTGGATGTGTTGGAGAGGGACTTTTCACAAGGGCATGGAGTAATAGGACAAGGGGAAATGGCCTTAAGATGAAGGAGGGTGGATTTACATTGGATATTGGAAAGGAATTCTTCCCTGTGAGGGTGGGGAGCCCTGGCACAGAGTCCCAGAGAAGCTGTGGCTGCCCCTGGATCCCTGGCAGTGTCCAAGGCCAGGCTGGACAGGGCTTGGAGCAACCTGGGATGGTGGAAGGTGTCCCTGTCATGGCAGGGAGTGGAATGAGATGAACTTTAATGTCCCTTCTAACCCAACCATTCTGCAATTCCACGATTCCATGATTACTGAGTGCTCTGCTCATCCCTGCAGAGAATCCCTCTGGGCCTGTGGGACTGAGCAGAAACACTCTGCTGATTATTCCTGCCTGGAAGCCAAGCTGGCTGGGCAAGATATGGCTGCAGCTGCCCTAATTCCATCCCCAGCCACCAGCACTGCTCCATGCCAAGGAGCTCGGGGAGCAGGCAGGGAAAAGCCAGGAGCACACAGGGTCAGCAGCAGGGATGTTTTCCAGCCCTGGGAAGGGGAGCTGCATGATCTGGACCCTCCCATGGTGCTGTTTTAAGGGTCACCATCGCTCCTGGTGTCTCGGATTCCGGGTGTCAGAGCACACGTGGATGTGAGGAATGCTGAGCTGCCCAGCAGCTTCCCAAGGATTGTCAGCACATCAGGATGAGCAGCCAGGCTGCCAGTTCCTGTCTGACTGCAGGGAGACCAGGCAAACCTTCCTTTAGTCCCATTTATTCCCATTTATTCCTGTTGTTCCCCTTTGTCTTGCCCAGTATCCCTAAATATGATAACAAATGCACACAAACATCCATACCCAGTGCTGGAGGCACAGGGCTCAATGCCTTTAATTCAGAATTTGCTCCTAATTGCAGTTTAAGACACATTCCTTGTCTCCTCCTGCAGGCTGAGGCTGGGAATTCCCAGCCGTGGGGCTTTGCCATGGGGCTGCCCTTGCAGGGAGGCTCAGTCAGGCTTTCCTTTCCCAAATGACAGACACCTCACCCCACACAGCCAATCCTGTCCCCAAAGCTCTGCATAAGCTTTTTCACTTCCCTTTAGGACAGTGACTCATCACCAGCATTTAGGACCTCTGGGGTTTATTCCCTAAAGGTCACCTCAGCCCAGGGATCTTTTCTGTTCCCCTGCTGCTGCCAGGGGGTTTTCCCAGCAGTTTCCATTAGGGGAAGCAGGTCCAACCCCGACATTTGGACAGCAGAAGATGCCCACCCTGGATGTGGTGTTGGCTGCAGCTCTGACGAGCAGTGTGAGGTGAGGGTGGGACACTTGTCACCACACCTCGGTGCATCTCTCCCACCTCCAGGTACCTGGGGGAGAATTCCAGGCAGTGGGAAGTCATCCCAGAAGGAGCAGCCCTCAGTCATTGCTCAGAACCACACCGGGGGTGGTTTGGAAGTTGAAATCTCAGAGGTGAAACAAGAGCAGCTCCCGAGGGTTAATCCACCCTTGGGAGCAGCAGGATGCTCAGGGACACAGGGACACCAGGGGCTGGCACTGCTTTGTGGTGGGGGACCTTGTTCTTGTGTGGAACTCAATCCAGTGCAGCTCATCCTCCCTGGCAGAACTCTGTCCCCAGTGCCACCCCAGCCCCGGTGGCACCCACGGGACGGCAGGAGTTAAAATGACATCATGCACAGCCCGCAGGCAGCACGGCTGCGCTGGGTACTGCAGCTGCCAAATCCCTCTGCACCACCCAGCTCTGCGAGGCGCTGACCTTCCTCATCCCGAAACCAGCAATGCCTCCAAGCCACCCATGGGCACTTCTCAGAGGGTTCGTGATGCAGAAATCACCTTCCCCCTCCAGACCAGCTCTGCCTGCATCCCTGGGAAGCAGGAGGATTCCCTGCCAGTGGAGGAGATGGGGTCAGGCATGGAGAGCACCTCCAGCAACACCAGCCAGGTGTGGGTTGATGTTCGGAGGATTGACCCGAATTTCAACCCCTCCAGAGAGGGCTGAGCTGGCAGTGATGTGGTGAGGCTGCAAGTGGCAGCCCCAGCTCCAGCTGGATCAGCACGGCAGCAGCTCCACACCCTCCACACTCCGGGGAGAAGCAGAGTGCCAGGAAGCACCGCAGGAGCCAGGAGATAATGATCACTGGAGGAGCTGCAGACAACAGAGTGCAAACACCAGGGAAGGTTGAGTTACCACCCTGAGCGAGCTTTGTCTCCAGCAAACGCCTGGCTATGGGAACAGCTGGAAGAACAGCTGGAAGAGAAGGTTGTAAGTGCTGTTTTCAGTGCGCTGGCCCTGCCTGAACCCCCACCTGTGCCCTGGTGTTGCCACGCAGTTACTTCCCTGATGCATTTGAGAAAGAAATTCTTTCCCGTGAGGGTGGTGAGGCTCTGCACCAGGGTGCCCCGAGAAGCTGTGGCTGCCCCATCCCTGGAAGAGTTTCACAGGGCTTGGAGCATGCTGCTCTAGTGGAAGGTGACCCTGCCCATGGCACAGGGTGGAACTGGAGTGGCTTTAATGTCCTTTCCAACCCAAACCACCCCAAGATCTGATGACACTCTCATTCCTCCTCTCAGTGGATCCACCACGGGGACAGAGCAGCAAGGAGGCAGAGATTGAGAGCACTGCCAGCTCCCACAGGCCTGGCAGGGAGCAGAGGGCTGGCAGGGTGGGAGGCAGGATGGCAGCCTGGCTCTGTGACACGCAGCAGCAGCCAGAAGATGGATGTGATGTCCCCTTTCCGCCTGAATCCGAGGATTTTGGGCACTGAGCCCTGCAGAAGGGGCTGTAAATTTTATCTAACAAGGTGCTCCAGCACCACGGAAATGAGCTCTGCAGAAGGAGAGAACAGCCTGAACAACAGGCGAGGCAGGGAGGTGATGATGGATGTTTTAATTTGGGACAGAGAGCCATCAGCGATGCTCGTGATGGATAAATCACCTTCAGACTTTGCTAACAGAGCCTGGGAGTGCAGAACCCCAGCTGCAAACAGGGCCAGGCAGCTCCCACAGCAGCTGAGCAGAGTTCTCTCCCAGCCTGGAGCATCCTGCCTGCTCCTGCCTGCAGGGATGAGCCTGGGGGCTCCAGAGGGCACAGCAGACCCGTGGGCAGCCCCAGCCCCACCTGCACAGAAGCTGTTCTGCTCTGCTCCAAACTCGTGCATAAAGCGAAACCTGACCCAAGGCAGCTGATGAAACCACCTCTGCTTTTCTGGAGGCAGAGCAGGAGATGTGGGAGGGTAAAACCCCAGTCAGAACTGAGCTGTGACCACCCAACCCAACCTCTGTGGGTTGCCCACAGCTCAGTGAACACCTCCAGCTGCACAGCAACACGAACCAGTGGGACATCCACTGTCCCCAACCACCACATGTGGCTTCCTCAGTGCCCACTGAGCCCATGGCCGGGTGGCACAACTCCCCTGCCAGCCCTGTTGTCCCCAGCCATGGCACACAAGTCGTGTCAGGCCATGGGGGGAGCGGGGAGGGTTGGAGAGTGGAGGGGCTGAGCACAGCAGGGACCCTCCAGAGCAGAGCAGAACAGAGCTGAGCAAAGCAGAGCAGAGCAGAGCAGAGCAGAACAGAGGTACCTGAAAAGCCCAGGTCCAGCAGCACAGCCCGCTTGCGGTCCTTGACGCTGCTGATCTGCTGGAAGTACAGGTCCACCACGAAGAAGAAGATGCAGCCGAAGAAGGCGATGACGCCCACGGCGATGCCGTAGCTGCAGGCACTCTCATTCTCGTTGAAGATGCAGAGCAGCTCGGGGTGCTGGCTGTCCTTGTTCACGTAGCACTCGTTCACGATGGAGCCGAACACCACGATGGAGAAGATCTGCGGGAGGAAGGAGAGAACACAACCTGCTGCTGTTTGCATTTGACTCTGTTTTCCAACAGCAGCGTCACCGGATTCAATCCCGTCCTCGACTCCATGGCAACGTGGCATTTGTGAGACACATCCCTGTCTGGTTGGTGGCTCCAACCAGCAGCTGGGTGATGGTACTTGGGTGTTCCTCCTCTGGGAGGTGCAACCTCCTCCTGCCTCCCAGCACCTTGCTGTGTGGAGTGTTTTAAGGATGTTCTGCTCCAGACAGGCTGGGGAGGGAAAAAATTAACAAATGGGGTAAATCCCTGCAGAGCCTTTGTGGTTGTGCTGCTCTCTGCCGTTAGGCTGTGCTCCACAAACCCCCTCGAGTCCCTGCGAGCAGGGAGGGAGGAAGGGACAGGGATATTGGAGCAGCTGAGCCAGGGAAGGGCTGAAGGGGACACGGGACATGAGTGGGGAGGTGGGAGCAGCTCCCTGGGCACAGGCTGCCCTGGCAGCAATGGGTGATTTGTCAGCTGGTTTAGCAGAGGATGAGGGATGCAGCTCCCCCATCCGTGATCCAGTGAGCTGGTCTGGGGCCTGACAGGGACAGAAGGGGGACAGGGAGGCTGCTGGGGGCTGCCCAGGGCCCTGACAGGGACAGAAGGGGGACAGGGAGGCTGCTGGGGGCTGCCCAGGTCCCAGCACTGGCACAGAGGGTGGCACATCCCTGCAGGCAGGACAGGAGCTGATGGCAGCAGCTCCTCAGTTAACACCACTCACCCTGCTGCATGCCCAAGTAACTCCCTTATCTCCTGGCACCAAAGGCAGCAGGGGAAGCTGTGGGACCAGCTCTGGATCCTGCTCCGGCAGAAACTGGGAAGAGGCTGAGAGCAGGGAGGGGAGAGGAAGGGGAGCAGGGAGTGCAGGCACATCTCCACACCTCTGATCTCACCCCTGGCTGCCAGCACCAGCTCCCACATCCCTGAACATCCCTGCTGGCTCCCAGGACACAGCTGGAGGCCAGGGATGCAGCAGGAGAGATAAGAAGCTCTTCCAGCTCTCCTGGGAGCAGCTGGGAACAGGAACAGAGCACGATTGGCTCCTGCTGCACCTGCAGGAACAGCACGACACAGGCACGAGACAGGGACAGGTGACACGGAGGCAGCAGGCTGGGAAACACAGGACAAAGCCCAGCTGATGTGTCTCACAGTCACCTGTGTCACCTCCTGCAGCCCCATGCTCCTGGGGAAGGCGTGTCACTGAGTGGGGGAAACGGAGCAGAACCCCCAAAGCTCATCTTTAACAGAACACTGGGACAAGGACCTTCTCCTCTTCCTCCTCTTGGAATTTAACCACAGCCCAGGGTCCTGCCCCACATCCCTCCCTGGCTCAGGTCAGCCCCGAGCATCAGCCAGGAGCTCAAGGGTCACCCAGGTCACCCCCTGGCACCTGCACCCTGCTCCTCCATGGTGCAGCACTTTGTGAGCACTTGGGAGGATCTTCATCATCATCATCATCATCGTCGTCATCATCGTCACCATCATCACCATCATCATATCATCATCATCACCACCATCATCACCACCATCATCACCATCACACTATGACCACCACACCATCATCACCATCATCATCACCATCACCACCATCACACTATGACCACCACACCATCATCACCATCACACTATGACCACCACACCATCATCACCATCACACTATGACCACCACACCATCATCACCATCATCACCACCATCACCATCACACTATGACCACCACACCATCCACCACCATCACCACCATCATCATCACCACCATCCACCACCATCCACCACCATCACCACCATTATCACCATCACACTATGACCACCATACCATCATCACCATCACACTATGACCACCATACCATCATCACCACCATCACCACCATACCATCATCACCATCACCACCATCACACCATGACCACCACACCATCATCATCACCATCATCACTATCACCACCACCATCACCATGCACAAAACAAGATGGGCTGCGTTTAAGGAAAAAACAACAACAAACAGCAGTAACAGTTTTCCCAGAGCTTTGGCAGCAGCTGTAACATCAGCAGTTGTAAAAATCAGTTCATAAATAATGCAAAATTGTTATTTACCATCAGAAATAGCAGCAGCATTTATAAAACAGGCCCTGGAAGAAATAATGCGATTCTGGAAAGCATGAATAATTGAGGAGCTCTGATTCCACACGATTACTTCTCTGGCAGGCCAGCAAACTTGTACTCAGCTTCTCTGAAAGTTTCACTCAGCTCTCCTGGGATTAACAGCCTTCTCCAGGCTTTGGGGAGCCTGCTGGGAGCCCAGAGCTTTGGAGGGTGAGGGGGAGATCCCAAAAATACAATTAAGGATGACACAGCACAGGTGTGTGGTGCCTGCCCAGCTTTGCACACCTGGAACTGTTGATGTTTGGATTTAAAAGGATGTTTTATCACTTCCAGCTCCAAAGGATTTTGGAAAGCAAAGCATCCTCCCTGCTGCCAGACAAGGCAAATGCCTCAACCCATGAGGTCCCCAAAATTACATTTTAACGTACAAAATGTGGGACAAGCAGCTTCTCTTTGAGAGGTCAAAGCAGCAACAAATTCTATGGCCACACATTTGATAGATGAGCTCAAAACATCAGCACTGGCTGAAATATTCCTGCCAAAATGTGCCTTTCCATGGGTTTTCTCTCCCTCGCCCCAGGAGTGCAATGTTATGGTTTTTCTTAAAAACCCCACTGGTGCTGGTGAAACATTTCAATGAGAATAGATTTGGTGGTGTCTCTCTAAGTACGGATGAAAAAGTGCTTTTATTTTAGGAAAATGTGGGTAGGTGAAATAAATGTGGGCAGGGAAATAAACCCCCCCTGTGTTTTTTTAAAGTTCATGCCAAACAAGTGCATTTCCCCAATCACCTCAGCAAACCACAGTGGCTCAAACCCCCAACCAGCTCACCAGTGCCTTGAAAAAGAAAATACAAGGTCAGATTTTCCACTGTGAGCGAGATTTTATGGGCCTGAGCAGGATCTCAGAGGATTTGCCAAGAAGCCTTCACAGGACACTCCATTTTCCAGCTGAACGACCCAACAGCAACCAATTCTGCTCTTCCTGGGTGAAGCCTTGCAAGGCACAGGGAGAAAACTGAATTCTCTCCAGCCACTCCTGGGGAAAATTCCATCCTCCCTGGCAAAGCTTCCACATGAGCTGCTCAGGAAAAGGGAGCTGGGCTTCCACCAAGCCAGGGACAAACTGGGACCTCTCTTGGTGTTTTCACCACGTGGAGGACACTGGCTGGCCAGGCTGCCTGCCTTGCCTCTGGAATTTTGCTCTGCAGGTCCCTGCTCCCTCCTGGAGCTCGAGCAGGCTGGACCACAGCATGTACACATTTTTCATCCCCACCACACACTCATTTTTCAGCTCTCTGCAGCCCAACACCCAAAATGTGCTTCAGAAGACCTCACAGCCTGAGCAGAGCCAGGCAAGGAAAACAAAAAGCAAATAACACGAGAGAGCACGAGCTGGGAGCTTCGGTGGGAGCTGTCAGCCATTTTAAGGTGAGATGTTTCCACTGCTGAGGCACTGTGCCTGGATTTGGGACCTATAAAAACCACCAGCAGAAGGTGTTTTAGGGGCTGTAGGAGGCTGCAGAACCTGGCTGTGGCTCCACACGCAAGCAACCATTAATGTCAGCATCCAGGAAATGTAATGCACGGGGAGAAATAATCCAGAGCTCCTTTCCTCTGCTGTGCCTCTCCATGTGGGCACAAAGAAAACGTGCAGAGAGCCAGAAGTGACCTCGGGGTGATTCCTCACTCTCTGCAGGGAGACAAAGCCTGTGCTCAGCTCCCTGCCCTCCTGGAGCCCAGCAAGGGAAGGATGGACATCCAACAAGAAGGGAAAACAATTAAGGTCAAATTAGCACAGGCCAAATCCTGCTGAGCACCAAGTGTTTCCCTAAGCCCCACTAAGCCCCTGGGCTGGGCTGGGCATGGATCTGGCACAGATTCCCTGCTCAGGGCTGAGTGGGACCCTTGGGACAGGGCCAGGCTCCAGATCCACACACCCACCCAGCTCAGATCCTGGGGAACCAGGTCCTGGGTCCCTCTCCAGTTTATCTTCACAGTTGTCACTCACAGGGAAGTTTCCAGCATGGATCTGCATAATTTATTGGAGGGTGTGAAGACCAAAGCTCTGCTTCAAGCACTGCCAGATCTCCCACAGGACTACAGGAGGACCACGAAGGGGAGACCTGGCGTGGTTGCTGGCACAGAAGGAGGTGGTCTGATGCTGGCTGGAACAGGTCTAAGTTCATGTCCACCAGGCTAATCAGCTCGGGAGGATGTACATTGACGACCACATGACTGATTTTTCCTGAATTACTTTCTCTGATGTGGTAAGAGATGCTGGCTGAGACACAGAGTCCATTCAAGGCTCCTAATCTCGTCCTGCAATCTGAGCACATGGCACAGCAGCAGTGCTTGAAACCACAGATGACAGGAGCATGACAATTCAGAACCCTTTTAAGCCCAGATGAAGCACAGCTTCCCCATAATTCCATTACCAAAATGTTCAGTTTAAGTTCTGCCTCTAATCCACAGCCTACAGAAAGAGAAAATTAAGGCAGAAATCTGATGACCCTTCTGAAAAGTGGTTAGGAAGTCTGAAGCAGCTCAGATCATGCTAATGACTCTGAGCATTGCTGTGGCTCCTGAAGCACCAGAGAAACTCTTCCCTCAGAGCCCCAAGTGCTTGGGAGTCAGTGAATCCCCCGAGGAGCCATCCAGAGCTTATTCCTTGCATTTCTCCTGCTGAGTTCCAGGGATGGGATGGGATGGGATGGGATGGGATGGGATGGGATGGGATGGGATGGGATGGGATGGGATGGGATTGGATGGGTGAGTGGAGGGGGATGAGGGTTCACTGACGGTACCATGCTTTTGCTGCTGCTCTGCACGAAATCACAGGAATTGCTGAAAAAGTTTACCAGAATGTTTTCCAAAACTGCTTTTAAAAGCCAACCCTAAGCCCATGTTAAATGAACAATTGTCCTGCAAAGCTGAGTGGCCACTTGAAAGTCTGGCTGGCACGGGCAGTCACAGAGAAAGGAACTCATGATTCTGCAGGCGTCCGTCATGAATATCGACTCTGTTTTGCAGTGCAAAAAATGTCTCAAAAGGAAACCACAAGAGCCATCACATCTTCATCTGACAAACTGCATAAGACAGAGGGGGAAGAGATGAATGAGGAACTGTTAAATGGTTCTTTCCAGCTTTTGATTTTACAGCTCAAGCCAGGAGTGGTTTTTTCCCCTCAGATAGTCAGGATTACTCTGTCAGGGGGAGGTTGTTGTGTGAGGCACAGCCAGGAATCCCCTTTGGCCACCACTGCCATTTGGGGATTTCTGTGCTGAAGTCACCATTCACCTGCCAGGCCCTTTGGTGTTTGCCAGCACGAGGTCCCCAAGGCTGCCACTGGAGTCACCAAGGGAACTGGACCCTGCTGTGGTGTGGCTCCCTGGGAAGCCCCAGCAGTGGCCATCAGCCAGATCAGCACGAGTCACTCACCTCAGGCACCTGAGGTTGGCCAAAATCCCTGGGGGATTTCTCCATCATCCCCACCCCACCCAAACCAGGCAGCTCCCTCCTTTTCTCCCAAGGAAACCTGAGATCCCACAGAGCAAGGATCACATCTCCACCGTGGGATCAACTGCTCAGCTACCAAGATGCACCACTGAGGCACAGGAAGGAAAACCACGTGAAGAAAACCCACCTCAAAGCCTGATCTTCACCACCCTCCCCGCCTCAGCTAGGGCTTGCTGAATAACACCCCTGGCTGCTCTGTGCTCATCTCATCCCCCTGGGATCAAAGGTTCTGTTTGCTCTGGGAGTCAGGCAGGGTGGGCATCGCTCTGAGCTCCTGCCTGGCCACCAGCATGGACATCACCATGTGCCACAGCACTGCCACACTCACCAGGACAGCAGCCACGAGTGCCAGGGCAGCACAGAAACACAGGAGAGACACCAGCAAAGCCTCCAGGCTGCCTCCTCCAGCCACACTCCATCCTCACACGGGTTTGGTCTGGCAAGAGCAGCAAAGCAACAGCTCAGGAGGAAGCCAGGCACAAGAGCCAGCAGGTGGGAAGGGAATCCCCTCACAGCTCTCCCTGCAGCCCCAGCTCACGCTGGAAAGGAGCCAGAAATGCTGGACTGGTTCAAGGCAAGAGTAACTGGGCTGCAGCAGCCAAGCAGGGGCTCTGAACTGCCAGGATCAGCAAATGTGAGACCTGGGAAAAGGGTTCCAAAGGGACTTTCCACAGGAGTTTCCACAGCCTCATCCCCAGCCCACTGAAAAGAGAAAAAAACTCTCTGTTTGCTCAGAGGGCTTTGGAGCCAACTCTGAATATTGCAAACATTCACGGGGTAGCACTGTGCTCATCCCACGTCTGTCCACACTGGTGGCTTCTGCACTTGAGTGAGGTTAACTTGATGCACTCATTTTTCACTGATTCCCTGGGAACACAGAGCCATGAAATGAGCGACTTTGCCACTGAATAAACCAGTGAATATATACAGGAATATTTTCTAAGCTGGGATTTTATTTTTGTGTCTGTATTCCACATTCTGGTCCTGCTTCCCAGCAGTGCCCAATTCAGATGTCTCTGGGTCCAAGGTGACACATTTATTTCAGAAGGGGTCTAACTCACCACCAGTGGGTCAGATTTAACTAATTGTACCCAAATCCAGCATCACTGCCTGCAGTTTGCCACTCAGGGAGGATCCAGACCAAGTTTTCTTCTAGGCAACAACTGCTGCCTGGCAGCTGAACCGTGCCCAAAATGCCCCATCCACACCAAGCTGGATGCCCCAGATCCATCCCTGGCCCACATTCTTCCCCAGCAATGGAGTTGTGGGCTTTCCCCAAGCCCTGGGAGGACAGCAGCTCCCATCCAGCAGCACACTGCAGCATGTGGCTGAGTTGTGAGCATGTGATTGCAGCTGGAATTGCTCCTGTTGTGCAGCTCACGGCCTCGGCCAGGGCATCCCAGCCCAGGGAGCCCCACGGACACAGCGGCTGGGAGGGCAGCTGGGGGGGCTGCACCTCCTCATCACACCTTTCCTCTGCTCCCTGCCTGCCCTGAACGCTGCCAGAGGTGACACAGAGCCAGCACAGGTGTGACAGGGGCGAGGACAAGCTCCAAGCCCAGCTCGGCTCATCCACAGCCCCCAGCCAAGCACTGGAGCCAGGTGAGAGCCAGGCAGAGCCTTCCCACTGGGTTTTTTGGGAAGGACCTGGCATTCCCGACCTCCCAAGGCCCTGCACACTCACAGACCTCAGCAAAAAGCCAGGCTGGGGGAGGCAAATTAGGGGCTACCCTTAGCCCGGGGCATCCAGGCACCACGGCTCCCTGTGCTGCCTGGTATGGACCACCAAAGCCTTCCATTCCAGCCCCTGCTCCCTGCTCCGCGGTGGGAATTCACAGATGGGAGACGTCCAAACAACATGACATCCTTCCAGCAGCACGGGGGAGCTGGGCAGGGCTGGCTGCCGGATTTCTGTCACACACACGCATGCACGGAGCGCGGAAGGCAGGAAAATGTCCTCTGCCTTCTGCTCCGAGCCCCATCCTCCAGCACCGAGCGGGAGAGCGGCAGCGGCGCATCCCTGCCCCGTTCCCGAGGAAACTCCCTGCCAGCTCCCCCGAGAGCCGGAACGGCCCGCGGGGCTGGGCAGCACCGCCGCAGCGACACCGGGCACCGCACCGAGCATCGCACCGGGCACCGCACCGAGCATCGCACCGAGCATCGCACCGGCACCGCACCGCACCGGGCACGATGCACCGAGCACCGCACCGGGCATCGCACCGGGCACCGCACCGGGCACCGCACCGGGCATCGCACCGCCACCGCACCGAGAATCACACCGAGCACCGGCATCGCACTGCACCGAGCACCGCACCGAGCATCACACCGAGCATCGCACCGGGCACCGCACCGGCACCAGTATCGCTCCGAGCATCACACCGAGCACCGCACCGGCACCGCACCGAGCACCGGGCACGATGCACCGGCGGTGGGCACGATGCACCCGCGCTGCCCATCTCCCGGGCACTGCCCATCGCTCCGGCACTGCCCATGGCCCCGTCGCTGCCCATCGCTCAGACACTACCCATCTCCCGGGCACTGCCCGCCGCGCCGGCCGCTCTCCCCGCACCGCCGCTGCCCAGCCCCGCGCGTCCGCGGCCGTTCCGCCTTACCCAGGTGGTCACCCGGAGCAGGGTCTGCGGCTGCTTGAGGAAATCCACGGGGTCGATGGCCCCCCCAGCCCGGCCCGCTCCGAAGGACGCTCCTTCCATCTTCCCCCGCCGCCCGCTCCGCGCCCAGCCGAGCCCAGCCGCGCCTGCCCGCCCGGCCCCCCCCGCGCCCCTCCCTCGTGGGCTCGTCCGCAGCGCCGCGTGCGGGCGAAGGGAGGAACCACCCGGCGGGCGGGGGGGACGGGAGGTGCGCGCGGCCAGGTGCGCGCGGCCGGCGCGGGGCGCGCTCCCGCCGCAGCGAGACCGAGCTGCGCGCCCCGGGCACCGCGATGGGGCTGCGGGCACTGTGACACTGTGACAGCCGCTGCCACCGCGGTGTGGGCACAGGCGTTGTGACAGCCGCTGTCACCGCGATGTGGGCACAGGCGTTGTGACAGCCGCTGTCACCGCGATGTGGGCACGGGCAGTGTGACAGTGTGACAGCCGCTGTCACCAAACAGTGGGTACGGGCAGTGTGACACTGTGACAGGCACTGGCACCGAGATGCAGGCATGGCCACTGTGACAGTGGGACAGCCACTGTCACCGAGCTATGGGCTTGGGCACTGTGACACTGTGACAGGGCGCTCAGACCTGGCACGAGCCAGGGGCTCTGCTG
Source organism: Lichenostomus cassidix (assembly GCF_008360975.1). Lineage (NCBI taxonomy): Eukaryota > Metazoa > Chordata > Aves > Passeriformes > Meliphagidae > Lichenostomus > Lichenostomus cassidix. The sequence goes on from NC_139495.1 coordinate 1,318,921, forward strand.
GCCTCTCACCGGGGCCTTTGGCCGAGAGCACAGGGCAAGGTTTGGCAGCTGCTCGTTGCTGTTGCACACCCATGGCTAGCTGGTGCAAGAAAAGGGAAGTGAAAAGGGATGGGGCTGAACTCTTGCTCTCCGCACGAATTGAGACACCCAGAGCTGCCATGGGACGGCAAGAGGCCAAGCCCCATCCCTGCTCCCTCCCCATGGACAGCAGGAGGGAGGAATTGAAGAACCTGGGAGGGAACCCCTCAATGATTAGGAAGGGAGTTCCCCCCGCGGCTCCAGGACCATCTCCCGAGTTAGTTTCGCAGCACGGCGATGCTGCTCCCGGTTCCATAGATACCGATGCCATGACAACTCTGACATCATCCCTGCTTCGGACGGGAGCTGCAGGGAAAGGCGCAGGGAGGAGGAGCACTCCCGCCCTGCTGGCACGGGGCTGCGGGGCTGGGGGCTTCTCCCGGCCCCAGCACAGCTCTCCTGCAGCCCCACTGCCCGTGGGGACCGTGGGCACAGGGACAGTGTCACTGCCACAGCACACGGGGCACCTGTGTGGCAGGTGTGTCACACCCCTCACACACAGTGCAGCTGCAGAATGAAGGATTCCTCCGTGCTGGATCCTGTTTCCAGCTCCTTTTGGCCTTTTGCAGCTTTGTTACTCTGTTCTTTCTGGCAGGCTGGAGTCAGGATTGAACTGTTCGAGCTCATGGTGATGCCATGCAGTTTTTCTCCATTACAGGTGAGTCATCATCTCTCCAGGTCTATTTCTGACTCGCAGCAGGAAAAGCAAAATTCAGCCCTTCATTCCTCAATGCCACCAGCTCAGTAACCATCACATTTTACTAGGCAAAAATGAAGTGGCCATGAAGAGAACGGCAGGTTTGTCCCTCCTGCTTTCTGCTGGCAGGATGTCTCGTGGAGCTGGCCAGGGATGGTTCCCCAGTGCCAAGAGCATCACTGCCAGCTCATCCCTGAATTGCAGGTCAGGAACAAAGACCAAATTAACTTGAAAGGATTACCCGAGGTGGGATTTTCAATCAGCTTCAGCAGTTTAGAAGCAGCTGTTTCAGCATCCTCAACAATCAGTTTCGTGCTTTGGGAACAAACCATCCCAAATCCATCATCCCAGAGACTGGTATGATGGCAAGGGCTGCCCTGCTCTTGGGAAGTGCCAGGGAAGCAGAATGTTCCAGGGATTCAGCTGGACCTCTGGGGTCTGCTCCTGGTTTTCTGGTGATGTTGGGAAAGACACTTTTTTCTCCCTCTTTCTAACATGTCTTGCCCAGCTCATCTGTCCCAACTGGAACAGGAGTATTTTGGATTATGCAAAGCACAAGGGACCAGGATATTGCCTGAAACTTGGAGATGCTGCCCTAGAACAAATCATGACCATTTCCAGACAGATATGTGGTTTATACCCTTCAAGGCACCAGGCACTGGAACCCCTGCTCCTAAACTTGCCATTTTTTGGGGTTCATCCCCTCAACTTCTGCTGTGTGCAGTGTTTATACACCATTTCCCACATCATGGGGTGCCAGTTTTCTGCCCTGCTACAGCTCAGATAAAGCACAGGAGGTATCTCTAGCCCACATACAAACTATCTTTCTGTCTCACTTCCTATTGCAAATCAACGGATGCACAGAGCCAGCCAATAATGGGGAAGGATATTGCACCTTCCACGTTTTCCCCATCAAATGGAGAACAGCAGCATTTGGAAATGGCACTTCTCAGAGCATTTGTTCAGTCTGAACAAGTTTTGTCTGCATTTACCATTCCCCCTGGATTTCAGGGACAGGGAACAAACAGAGCAGCACACAGACAACTGCCCTAGATCTGCCCACGTTTTTGTTTTATATGAGTTTAATTAAAGGTGGTGGAAAACCTGTATTTGCTTTCTGCTTCTTCTGGTCACGACAACTTCTTATCTTTGACTCTATCACAAAAAAAGCCATCAAGTTTTCTCACATCTAAGAATGTGGACATGACAGCCTGGAGACAAGATGTGGGCTTTCTCCTTCTTCAAAACCTGTTTGGGTTAGCCAAACAGACTGGGATCAGGACCCTTTAGGGCCTGGAAGGAGCTCTGAGGTCTCCCTGGATCCTTCTCTTCTCCAGGGGAACACGCCAGAGCTGGACAGTGCTCCAGGTGGGAATAGCAGTGGGACACCTCCTTGTTCTGGGAGCAGCTCCAACAAAGTGTGTTTGGCAATAAAATGTGAATCACTCCCAGTGCCTGGCCCAAGGGAGCTGGACAGGCTCTGGACACAAATTGCAGCCACCAACTCCAGCAGCTCCCTGAGGTCTGACCCTGCCCTGGCCTGGGCGTGGGTGGGAAAACAGCTTGTCCTTCACATTCCCTGGGCAGCAGGCTTGAAGCAGCACTTTGAGAGATGTTTGTTTAGCTGGTGCTCTGAAATGCTTTGCTTGCCATTCATTAGAGCTTGGCTGATGCTCCTTTCAGCCATTAGGAAAACAAGAGTTGATGGGAATGTTGAGAGGAGCTTAGAAGTCCATAGGGCCCAGTGGTAGAGAGAATGGGCTTCCTGATGAGCAATACTTTAGCCCACTATCACTAGAAAGCTCTTCATGCCTTCCACCCTGAGACATCCAAAAATATCTGGGAGATCATTTATTACCCAGTTACTCATCCACTTGTGAAGCATTTCTCAGGTGGGATTCAGTACTGCACTTGGATAAACCCAGGATAAGTGTGCCAGAAAAAAACCTGTGGAAAACTTTACTAACTGAAATCATCAGGGGAAGATTGGGATAACAGAACTCAGTGAATTGAGGTAGCATTAGCTTTGAACAGGAGAGTTCTTATCTCAGTGCTTGCGTAAAACCCAAACTGAACCAAACCCCAAAGGGTTTCAAAACGCCTCTCAGTGGTGCAGCCCTGGCCTCAACGGCTCAGGGGGAAACTCAGCATCTGCTCCTCCAAATATCTCACAGCATGAAAAGCTGGGGGGTTTTGGCATCTAATCTGATTCAGCCACTGCTCCTTGGGAGGAGCTTGAAAAAAGGGGATAAAGTCCCTTTTTGTTCCCCAAACTGGCCTCCCCAGGAGCACACCAGCAAGGCCCATCGTGCTGGGGACGTGCCAGCCAAGCAGGTGACTTTGGTGTTTGTCACCTGCAGCTGTGGGACAAGGTGAGCAGAGCTGGCAGGAACAAGGACATGGAGCAGCTCAAGCCATGCTGGCCATGAAGAGCTTCCACAGCTCTCACTTGAGCTGCATTCAAGCTTTGCTGCCAAAATACACTGAAAAGAAGAAAAGATTTGTTTCTTAACACAACACTAACAGGTCCTCAGATTCACCAGCAGGATGCAACCTGATGTAAAGGAGATTTGTGGGATGGATGGATGGATGGATGGATGGATGGATGGATGGACCTGAGTGGTTTTTTAACAGTGAACACTCTCAGGTCTGTGCAGCCCAAGCACATTAAAACAGCCGCCCTGAAAGAGATTTTCATCTAAATAGGAACCACAAGCGAAGGCTGCCCTAACAGCTATTTTTACCCCCCTTTTGCAGAAGTGGAAGTGTGGCTGCAGAAGATGAAGTGACTTACCTGGTGTCTAGCAAGAAGCTTATGACTAAAAAAGAACTGAATTTTGATCTCTAGAGCCTCCAGCCACCTGCTCTGGCCACGTGGGCCTTGTCTTTTATACCTTGTATATCCTTTACCCCATTGAAGCAGCAGAACATGAGGCACAGTCGCAGAATCCACTTTTTTTTTTTGCACACCTGGATGGAAAAAGCAGGGAAAGCCCAGCTTTGCCTGAGCATACTCAGAATTTACAAGGCAAATCTTCATCTTGAGTTTAGACCTAAATTTTTATGTTCTGTGAAGCATAGAAGCTTTGGGGAGATGCATGAAATAGCTGCCTGGTGGGACAGATGTTAAATGAACTCAGCTCTTTCTCACAGATCTGCTAACCCAAAGCAAAACTCCCATGAAACTGTGGGATTTCTTCCCACCTTTTCAACCATGCAGAGCAGAGCAGGTGATGATACAAGATGTTTACACACTAGTTTGAAAAGCAATTGAAAGCATGAAAATCTCCTCCTGAAACCACAAGAAAGGGACTAGGATGAGGCAAAATATTTGGTATCTGGAGCAATCTGTTCCAGAGAAAGGTAAGAGACAGGAAAGTGAAGGAAATGCAAGGAAATGCACAGAACTACATGGAAATACCTCCTCTGTTGCCCTCTACTGTTGGCTCGGTCAGATGTAAAGCGAATTTCCCCTGTAGTCCTCCGCGGGAAGCACACTGCAGCCACAGACAGAAGCCAAGGAGCATCACGGGATGTGCTGTATGGGAGGGAAAACTGGGATCGGGAGAGGCTTCTGGATTTGGAGTGCTTGGAAGGAAAACCACCAGCCCGCCTGAGCACAGCCCGTGGAAATGGAGAGCAGAACTAGGCAGGTCTCAGTGCCAGGGCCACTGTCAGGGTGCCAGCCCATGCCAGCTGCTGTGCCCAGAGAAGTGCCAGCAGAATTTCCAGGCTGGATCAGCCACCCCTCACCAGGACTGTCACCTGCCAAGGGGAACACAACAGTTTCAAAGCTTGGCAAACACCGGAGTGGCTAGTCAGACTTGGGAGCTGGACTTGGATGATCCCTGTGGGTCCTTCCACCTCAGGATATTCTGTGATTCTGCTTGTGGAAATGTTAAGAGTAATTACAAAGATTCAGAACTGACAGCAAAATCAGGTCCATCTGGGTTGGGTTCTTTTTACCTGCATCAGCACAGAGAAGGGCACTGAATCCAACTTATCCTTAGCAAACAACCATTGTTCCACAGTTTTGCAAAAATGCCAACTACTGTCATCCCTGGACTGTGATTAACACCTGAACTGAGTGTTGGCCAGCCTGGAATCAGGATTTGGGGTTCATGAACACTTCTGTTCTGGGACAGATCCAGATCAGTGCCCCAAGGCTGACCCTCATCCCCTTGGATTACATTTTAACTGATTTGTCTCCATGCCTTATCTGTGCTTTGCTTTCCCTATTACTCTCCCTGTTACCCTACAAAATCAAGAGTTGACTTCACATCACCTTGTTGGCTGTGCTTAATCCTGACTACTCAAAATACTGAGCAGCTCCTCTCCATCCTTCAGAAAAAACCCTGAGCAGCAGATGATGAGATTCCAGGAGTGGAATGAAACCCCAACAAAATCAAAGCTCACAGGGAGGGGAAAAAAAACCCTGAAAAATTAGAATCTTCCCCTCTCCAAGCCTGTAAAACTGCAACAGGAAGAATCTCCCACACTGCCTGGAACAGGCTGAAGGAAAAGACACAAGAAAACAAAGCAACTCCTGGGAATCCTACTGTAAACAGGAGGCTGTGTACACCCAAAGCACTGCAAAGGAACAGCTAATCCCTGGAAAAATGTCAAAGGCACAGTGCTGCTTCTGCCAACATCTGCACTGCTGCTTGCTTTGCATGTCTGCCTGCCATCCATGGAACAGACCATTCCCTGGTGCCTCCCTGCTCTTTGCTTTTGGGAGGGAACAAAAAAAAAAGAAGGAAAAAAGTGAAGTACAGCTGTGAATGCAAACCAGACCAAGAAAACAGAGCTGAGCTACTTGCAGTTCCAGTGCTACCCCTCACTCTGTCAGCAAGTCAAAAAATCACTGGGATCCCACAAAAATTCCCACTGTTCCCTATATAAAAGCAAATTCTGACCTGCACGGGACCTGCTGTTACATATATATATGTATATATAAACCAAACCCCACCCAAAATAAAATAATATCAACATAAATATAAATTATATCTACATCTTGGTTTTTATATATAACAGTAGTATTTTGGCATGCAGAGGTTAGACACACCAGCACAGCCTGATACCTTTTCCTAAGATCCCATGCAGCAGGAACCAGGAATGAACTCAGTTGCTTTATTATTTTTACATGAACAGGAAGTATCATTTGAATACAGTGATTTTTAAAACTAGATTTAATCAAGTGCATTTAGTAGAGGATTCACAATTTTCTGTACATGATCATGAGTACCTCTAATAGAAATTCCTTACCCAAGCCTAAAACTCGTGGTACAAATGAGCAGCAAAACAAATTCCCCCACTTCTCCCATGGTCAAGTCCACAGAGATGAGGATATGCCTGAGAAACAACTGTGTCAGAGCTCTTCTGTCAAGCCAAAAACAGGAGAGAACAGAGTGCAAGCACAGATTTTATCAAAGGGCCACTTGGCAAAGATAGAAACTGCCCTAAAAGCATCCTGGTGGCCTCATTTTGAGGAAGGATTTGCTAGACACTGACTTCAGCTTGAAGGCTCTGTCCAAGACAGACATACTTTTCCTCCTGCACTCCAACACCACCTCCCTGAACCACACAAAGTGACCAAATGTGTTGGATACACCCTCATTTCCCTCTCAGGAAGTGGACAGGCTTGGTGGGAGGTTCCAGTGTCCCTGCTGGTCCCTGACCCCTGGCCAGCACATCCCAGCACTGGCACAGAGCACTGCAACTGCCCAGCCTGGTCCCCTGGCAGGATGAAGGTGACAAAGGATGAGACAGATGTTTCACCAACCTGCTCATTCACACTGAAGCAAATGAGGGAGAAATCTCATCAGCTGCTTCGTGGGTGAGGAAATTGTCACAGAGAACAGTCGAGGGCAGATTGGGATGGAAGAACACAAAATTCCTCCTTTAGCACAACCAAATCCACAGGGAAATGCCCACACCCCCAGCTGCTAAAAGTGTCCTGACAGAACTGAGTCATTTGGGTCTCACCTGCAAAAAGAAAGGACTGCAGCCCTTTTGTTGGTCCTCTCCCCACTAATGGATCCCAACGGGCTTTGTTATAGGGACTGAGTTTATTACCAAAAGACAAAACCCAAGAGCTGGGATTTATTTGTTCTAAGAACCTCAACATGGTGGCAGGCAGATTTTCTGAGCATTTTTAATAGCCTGAATAACACCTTCAACCATAAGAAATCACACTCTTCATGCAGTACCTGATAATCAGTTCATTTGGGGTTGTATTTAGAAATGTTACCACATAAAAAGTTGCGAAATCACTGGTCCATAAAAGTCTCATTCTGATTTAACAGACCCGACTTGAAAGGACTTGACTGGGCCATAAAATATTAGAATGTGTTTCCAAAGGTTTTACTGGTTCTCTGACCACTAAGGAGACCCAAACACAGTGGTGTGAGGACCAAATTATCAGATAAGAGGTGACATTGCATTAAGATTTCCAGTCAACACTTGCAAAAAACCCCAAGAGTCAATTCATAGGTGTGCTGTGGGGCATGAGATAAGGAAGCTCAATAAAATGTGCAAGGAAACCTCAGAAGGAAGCCCAGAAGGAAAAAAAACCTGCTGTTGTCAGGGTTTGTGCAACCTTCTCACAGCCAGGAGTGCAGGAAGAGATGAGATCACAACCTATGTGAAGAACTTGAAATGATTTTGACTCTGTTTTTAACTGTCTCCTTTTAAAAGACACGTGTTATATGTATTGTGGTGTAAATGTATTTATAATGCCATTTCCCTGGAATCTAAATTAGATATCAATAGAGGGATGCAGCACAGCTGAGCTAGGAATACACAGAGCCTGGGTTCTGCCCAGTTCCTACAGACTCAAACTCTGTAAAGACATTTTCTGGAGAGATTTTTAGCTGGGGACAACACCAGCTAAAAATCAGATACCAGAGTATCCACCAGGCCAGCAAGGAATTTGCCAATCAGGAATTTCATCTCAGAAATACCATGTACTAAACATAGCATAAAGATGTTATTTGCTTTAAGAATAAGTCGTTCAGTGGAACTTAACACCAAATCACTTCTGGATCTAGAGAAAATTACCAGTCCATTTAAAGTATTTGAAACTCATGCTGTTGGTGCTTTGTTCCATTCCTCAGACGAGGAGTTTGTTTTGTCCTGCTTTAGTTTCCCCTTCTGCAATGTCCTCTCACATGGTAAATTAAAAGACAAAACCAAACTGAGAAATCTGGGCTCCATGATTTTAGTATTGAAATTAAAGGTATCTGACCTCAGGACTTTTATCAAAGCAACTGGAGGCAAAAGTAACAACAAATGTTGGAGATCCTGGAGAGAGAAATCCAGGGGAACAGACTTGGCACAAAACTCAGCTTGAGTTTTCTCTATCAGAACAAACAAAATGAAAACTACAATCAATCAGATGCATTTTCTAAAACATCAGGGTAATGCCTGCAGAGAACACCACTGTGTTCAGGGAAAATGAATTCCAGCCACAAAAATAAGCAAATGCCCCCAAAATCAGGAAATGTCATAATGAAATGAGTTTGTCAGTGACACAATCTCAGAGGTTTCTGGCAATTCCTGTGTCAAATGTAAGGCCTCAACCCCTCAGGTAATACATTACTGGTACCATTTATCAAAATATTATTGGGACAGGATTTTCCAATCTCCTTTTGGCGTCGGTTCAGCTCTGAATCAGTCCCACACAACCAGAGTCACAGACTCCCACTGTCCCTGCAGTGACTCCACACGGATTGAACTGCTCTGCTGCACTCCCAGAGCAATCCCTCCGGGTTAATCACAACTCCCATCCTTCCAGCCATCCCTCCAGCGCTCATCCACTCGGGAACAGTCGAATTCTGACTTCCCCAGCTTCCTGTTCACTTCATTGTGGAGGAGACACAGCCACTGGGAGAAGTTACTCCTGGTGCTCGTGTCGGGTTGGTTTGTCCGTAATCTGCAAACAGGGGATGGGAAACAAATGGAAAGGGAGTCAAAGCTTGTCTAGGATAAAAAGCAAAAAGTACTGGAGTTCATCAAAACACTGAATTAAAATTATACAAAGAAGAAAATGAATGAAAAAAATGGAGCAGTTATTTTGCCCAGTGATGCTTGCCAAGTTAATAATTAGGTTTCAAACTTTTTTTGAGTGTTCAAGAAGAAAGAAGGAGTTGAAACTTCTGAGAAAGAAGCTGAGAGCTGCAGAAAACACTATCACAGAATCTCAGAATTATCTGGACTGGAAAGGATTTTATAGATCATCTCATTCCAAGCCCCTGCCATGGGCAGGGACACCTTCCCCTAGATCAAACACCACGGCCCATTTCAGCCTTTGCCTCCACTACTGAGATTGCCAATACAGTGGATTTTTGAAGGTAGAACACTTGTCTCCTGAAAACCAAATCATTCCAAGTCCCAGTCTAATTCCACAACTGTTCACAAACCCAGTTTGAACCAGAGAACTCTGCAATTGCCTCAGGGAAGCCTTGGAGGCAGCACGGAAGCCAACAGCACGAGGACAGGTGTTTGCTTTTTGAGTAAGTGCATCTGTGATTGATGCAATAATGGAAGAAACCAGTTCAGGTAGCTACAAAGCCCAAGTGCAGGAAGAGCTGATATGCAAAATAGCTGCTGCAGCCCAGCACTTCTGGCAAGCCTCTTCAGCTGAAAAACCTGCCGAGGCTACTCACCTTTCCCTCAGATCCTCAAAAAACCTGCTTAGGACATTCACCTTTCCCTCAGATCCTCAAAAAAACCCACTGAGGAAACTCACCTGTCCTTCAGATCCTCAAAAAACCCAAAGCCCAGTCATCTGTCCTTCAGAGCCTCAAAAAACATGCTAAGGAAACTCACCAGTCCTTCAGATCTTAAAAAAACCCGAAGGCCACTCACCTGTCCTTCAGATCCTCAAAAAACCCACTGAGGAAACTCACCTCTCCCTCAGATCCTCGGCGCAGTGCTCGCAGGGGTAGAACTTGGAGAAGAGGTTGATGAAGTCCCTCATCTCCCTCTGCTGTGTCGCCGAGGGCCGGTCAGGGTAGTATGCAGCCATGGTGTGCAGGAAGGCCCAGGTGCTGCGGCCCAGCTGCTCGCTGTCCAGGGGACAGTCCGGAGGAGGCTCCTTGTCCTCTGTGACTGCCACGTCCTGCAGCGGGACAGAGGAGTGTGAAGGGACAGCAGGGGGTGGCGGGGAAACAGGTGACATGAGGGGAACAGGTCCTTGGCAGCCTTAGTGAGGATATGGCAGAGGTCCCCTCACACCCTCTGAGGGACACTGCAGAGCCTCTCTTCACACATCAATCGGAACATGGCAGAGCTCCCCTCACACCCTCGGAAAGGACAAGGCAGAGACCCTTTCACACCCTCAGGGGACATTGCAGAGCCCCCTCAAGCTCTCAGCGGGGACACGGCAAAGCCCCCTCACGCCCGGGGAGAAGATGCAGATCCCCTTCCCATTCTCACTGAAGGGAACCCTGTCCCTTGCTCCTTCACATCCTGAGCGGCACACGCAGCCCCATCCCCCTAGAGGGGACAGGACGGAGGGCTGAGGGAGCTCTGCAGGGACTGTGGGTCACCCGGGGTTCCAGGAGAAGCTCCCGCCATCCCTCCGCGGTAAAGCCTCACCGCGCCGCCCGGGGCCGCCTGCTTCCTCTGCTCGCGGAGCCAGCTCTTGAAATCCGTGCAGGCTCGGCACGGCTTCTTGGGCTGCTCCCCCGGCGCGCCGTGCGGGACGGCGAAGGGGAAGGGGAAGGAGCCGCTGTCGGTGCCCGGGAAGGGCGCGGAGCCGCGGCCGGGGCGGCCCTCGCTGGGCGCCGCCATGTTGCCCGCGGTGCAGCACGGGCCGGGGCGGCGCCATGCGGGCGCTCTGAGGGGAGCGCGGTCGGCGCGCAGCCAAGTGCCGTTCCTGGTGCTTTTTCACAAAAATACGGCAGCAAACTGTGTGTTTAGCTGTTGTACGTGACGAGAACGGAGAGGGAGTTCCTTCACGCCTGTGTTTGTTCTCTTTTCGCTTCGTTTCGCCCCTCGGTGTGAGGGGGCTGCGCTCAGCCTCGGGGATTCCCTCAGTGAGGGGATGGAAAGGTTAATTACCTGTGGCCTTAGAAAGGTTAATTAGCTGTGGAATTACAAAATTCTTCATGCGAGTCAGAGGGTGAAAATTAGGAGAGCAGCGCAGGCTTGCCCTAGTCCTTCTTTTTGGCTTGATTCTGTTATGCTGTTAAATGTTTGGGAGCCGCGAGATTAGTCTCCTAAGTGAACAATGTGAATTTTGTATCCACTTCAGCTTTTCTCCTGTTCATCACCTGTAGGTCAAGTGGAAAATACGATTAATTTGTTTAATGCAAGCAAGTTTAATGCACCAAATCCTCCAGGATGGAGGTGGACCAAAATACCACCTTATAAATAAATAAATAAATGTGGGTGTGATTTATTTAACACAGTGTGGTGTAAGATGTGTATTAGAAAAAGCATCAGTTTAGAGAAATACCTCAAAGACTTGCCCTCAAAAGTATTTAAACACTCGGTGTGTTTCATGTGGAAATGGCTGAGCTGACAGTCTGGATCTCCATCTTGGGGTCTCTCCTTTATTTTTATTTATTTGCAATTTCGTGGGAATATTTCTTTGCTGATTTTCACGAGGAAGGGAGAAGACACATGAACTTTCCAGGAACTACTGGAATGTCTTTGTCTAACATTGTAGACAACTATAAAGATAAATTTCACACACAAAGGAGAGAATCAAGTAGGGATGGCGACATTTTAATGTCTGTTTTCATTGCCCACCAATAAATGTTTTAATTGATGCTCATTCGTCATTCATTTTTATGAAATCAGGAAAAAACAGAGTGAGATACCCAGGGAATTTCCTCTGGTGCTTTATTGTTTGGTCTTCAAGCAATTAAATAGTTGCAGAGATGTTTCCAAGTCACAGCAATCTCATGGTCTGGCAGTTAGCAGACTTTGCTTCCTTGAGAGAGATTTAATTTATGGAGTCAGTTAAAATACAAGCATTTTTATTGAAATGGAAAAAGCTCATAGTGTGGAAGGAGGCTGTTGGTTACACAAATTTGTGCTCCATGTTGCTCCCCTTGCCCCTTTCCTGCTCAGCTGTAGGAGCAGACCTGGCTCTCTAGGAAAAGTTCCTCCCAATTTTCTCCACTTGCCCTCAGGTCTTGCATCTGCTTAGATTTCAAAGGGAAAAAAAAATGGAGAGATGCTCAAATTCAAATCAGAGCGAGGAAATTCACTCTACTGTCTCTAAATGAATCCAAGTGCAGAGCCAAATTAGTTCCATCCACAGGAAGGAATGAGGTGCAGAGCTGAGGAAGGACAAGGGAATATTCCCTCCTGCTCCCCTTTGGCCAGCCCTGACCCACGCAACGCTCTGCTCCCAGCGCTGATTTAGGAGCTGGAGTGTGGTGGAGCCTGTTAGCAAACAAACTCCTCACACTGATTAGAGTTTAGGGAGAAATCCTTCCGTGTGAGGGTGGGGAGAGGCTGAGATGGAATTCCCAGAGAAGCTGTGGCTGCCCCTGGATCCATGGCAGTGTCCAAGTCCAGGTTGGACAGAGCTTGGAGCAACCTGGGACAGTGGAAGGTGTCCCTCCCATGGCAGAGGGTGGCACTGGATGAGCTTTAAAGTTCCCCCAACCCAAAGAATTCCTGATTCTATGATTTTTTTGGGGGGGAATCTTGACCCAGTGCCTCTCAGGATCCTCACCAAGTGTTTTAGTGATGGTTTTGTAGGTAGTTCCAGCTGAATCCCTCTGCAGGGGAACAGAGCAGGAAGCTGTCTTGTGTTTACAGGTAAGAATGTGAGCCCAAAGTCCAACCAGTGACGAGCCAGCACCAGGAATTAGTCAGAGCTGTTTGAGAAATTACAGCCAACTAGGAAATAGCAACAGCAACAAAAAAAGACGTTTATTTCCAGGTACATTAATCACATTGATCCTCTCTGCTTGCGTACAAGAACTACATCACCTGCAAAATTTCCCAAAAGTATGGATTTATTCCTCAGATATCAGGAAGGCAGATTCCCCTGCTGGGGTATGGGTGGGATGTTGATTTCGGTTCAGATCCATCCAGAACTGTTGAAATGTGTTCAGATCAGCCTGACGTGTAAGAATGAGCACGAGGCACCGCCCTGCTCAAATCTGGGCATTTACACCAGACACTGAGTTTTTTCTTTTAAAGTCGGTGCCAATTTTATTTGTGGATCCTGTTGCTAATTACAATGACAATCCATGAGATGCTTGAGTCGTTTTCCAGTCTGTCTCCTCCTTCCCAGACCTGCTCTGAGCATCCCTGGAATCAGTTAATGCCTTCTGAGCATAAATACAGCAAAACTGGGGGTTCCTTTCGTGTTCTTGAAAAATGAAGGACAAAATCTTCAGTGAGCAGCTGCTGTTCCTCTTGGCTTTGCAAAAGGAGAGTGCCTCCTGATTTGGGGTGATTCCTTTTTTGCACAAGGAGCTCAAAGAAAGTCAGGATTTCTCCTTCAGCGGAAGAGGTTTTCCTCAGGTAACACTGCTAAGACAGTGTTTTGACTCATTAAGAATGAAACATTAATAAAAGAACAATTCCTTTCACATTACTCTTCTCCTACCAGGCTTTTGAGTGAAGATTGTATATTGTTTTCCCTGGTTCCTGAATGGGGCAAGAAACATAAATTGCTGTCTTCACTTTGAAATACGGGTGAACTTTTACCTAGAGCTCCTGGTGCTGGTGGAATCCCCAGGAGAGATAAGGCACTTTGCATACTCTGCTCCTCCATGGCCCTGGGGTATGAGGAAAGAGTGGGATGATGAGCATCTGTGACTAACCTGCAAGGAACACAACGGTCTTGTCTCTGATCAATTGTCTATATTTAGCATGAAGTAAGAACAGGTTTTCCCCAAGTGAAAACACTATTTCTTCATGTTCCCTGGCGCTTGCTGCGCTTGCCATTGGCTGTGCTGGTGTTGCTGGGATTTCCCCCCAGTGGATTTGGGCATGTGTAGGGCAGGCTGTGCACTGCAGAGACTCAAACCCCCTTGGAAACTCAATCCTGCCTTTCTTCTCCCTTCACATTCCACTCCTGGGTCCCAGCACGTCCATACCATGCACGCATCAAACACCGCTTTATTCTGTAGAAAATGATTCAGGAAACCTCTTGCAGCAGCTTAAATTACATCCTCACTCTTTCTGGAAGATTCCTTCTTGAATGACACTTTTGTCCTCTGCATAACCTTAGGATAACATGTCACTTTTACAAAACAGCTATGAAACGATTGCAGCAAGCACTTGGTAAACACGAGCCCAGGCAGCGAGCAAACCGCCTGTGACGAGCAGAACTCCCTGGGCTGGGTGGGGCATCCCAAGGGATTTGCAAAGAAAACGACCCCTCTGGAGTGAGGTTTGAGGGAGTTTGATGTGATGCTGATTTTGTATCCTGAAATAAAGCTGCTTGTGAGGAGTGAGTGATCCCCAGCTCTGAAGAGGGATTTGCACCTTGGGAAGCTCCCGTGATGGAGTGGGAAAGGACTGAGCTGCTGCCTGGGCTCAAAGGGTTGCTGAGTTGGGTCTGCCACAGAAAAATGCTTCAGTGCCTGCAGCAGCTGCTGAAATTAGGATGAAATTAAATTCTTTCTTCTGGATTAGTTACTGCAAAATCTCTCATCCCAGCCTGTGTGAAAGTTCAACTGCTTCCTTTGTTCATGAGGTGAAGGAGACTTTTGTCAACTCCAGTGTCTGGGTTTTCATTATTCTTCTTAAATAAAGGTCTGATTCTCTATTTATTAAAAGTCTAAAACCTCTTTGTACTTTCAAAATCGGCTTTTAGCATCTGGGCTTTTCATTAAAGGTGCTGATAGGTCATGTGTCATCACAGGTGACCTTCAAGAGCAGTAAAGGGCAGGTTTTGATCATGAAGGTGAGTGAGGGAAAGATGAAGCTTTTCTACCAGCTTTGTTCCAGGCCCTCTTGGCTGTGCTTTCCGTATTTCTCCCTTGCAGCTGCAGTGTCCTGAGGGTGGTTTGAGGACTTTTCCTCTCTTTGCCTTTCCTGTGCTGGGCATAGAAGGAGAAATCCTTGATGTAGAGTTGCCACATCGTCAGCCGTGAGGGGCACAGGTCACTCACCAGCCCAGACACGACTTCTGTGTGGGAGAAAGGATGTTCATAGCATGGCTCCTCCTCCCCAAGCATTTGGGATGAGGCTGTTGCTTGTCAGATGTGGAAAATGGCTCTGGAGGAGCCTTTGGCTGCCCCCAGGCATCTGTGTGCTCAGACTCTAGTTCTGCTTAAGTTACTCCTGATCCACACTGAGATGAAAAGAAGAGCAGAGCCTCAGTGTTGATTTGTCATGGAAGGGAAGCTGATCTTGGGATGGAGATAGCTGATGGGACAGCCCTGGTGACTGTGGGCCTTCCTGGAGTCTCTGGATGACCTCCTTTGTCTTCCCAGCCGTGGGCAATCTGGGCAGGCAGTGTGCTGTGACTCCCTGTGACAATAACTTAATCACCTGCCGTGACACAAACATGTTTTTGCCCCCAGAGCAGCTGTTTATGGCTGGACTGAGGCTCCTCGAGCAGCAGAGCTCCACCTTGGTGGGGTGTGTGAGGCTCTCTTGGAGCAGACTGCAAAATTATGGGAATTAATATGGACAAAATCCCAGCTTTCCTGCATCTTGGCAAAGCTGGGCAGTGTCCTCCTACATATCACCCGTTAATTTATGATCTCTTTGGTACCTTGTAAAACAATGAAAGCAAAATTAACCGCTGCCCTCAAAACTGTGTCAATAAATATCGATGATGAAAGAGCAATCCTTGCTGAGTCTCACTTCTTCTGGGCAGACCCCTCCTACCTGCCATTAATAATTAGCCATGAGGAGGCACTGATTTATGGCAGGATGACATGGAGGCAGTCAGGAGTAAAGTTGATAGTGGCAGAAAAACATTTGTCTTGTTTTTTTGATGAGTGAGTTCAAACGCATCCAGCAGAGAAGTGGAATTAATGGCTTCTTCTGGTCAGTTATCCATCCTTCCTGACAGGAGTGGCCCTGGCCTGGCTGGGTGTTGCCAAGGAGGTTTGAGGAGCACTTTTTCCCATCCAAGGCTGTCCTTTTGGTCTGGCTGTTGGTGTCACTGCAGACGTGACGTGAGTCATGAGGTCATTCTGGAGAAGGCAGTTTCGTGACATCACACTGGCAGGCACTGATACTGCTGTGACAGCTGCAGAGCTGGAACTGAGCCTTCCGGGTGATTCCAGAGGTGTTGGTGTCTCGGAGAACTTCCAGGCTTTTCCCATCCCTCCCTGCACCTCAGTTCTGTGTCATGGTGACCTTTGCTTCTACCAAATGTTTTCTCAATAATTAATTCTTGAGTTTTGAGTGGTTTTGCTCATGTTTGGTTTTATACAACACTCTTGTCAATCCAATCTTTTTCTGGAAGATCAGCTCTCCAGACTGCATGGCTGATCCTTCTGCCTCAGGTGACTTGCAAACCCTTGTGTAGCTTCACCTTCCTGTTGTAACATTCCATTAGATGTTTTCCACACCCTCCTTTCTGCTTGAATTCCCTTAGAACAGTGAAATACAGCAAAACTTTTAACCCAGGCTGTTTCCTACTCTTCTGGTTTTCATGGCATCCTCAGATCAAGGTGGTCTCCTCCTCCTGCAGCTCCTCCAAGGCTTTCCTTGTCTTTAGCTTTTCCAGTCAGGATAAACATGTTTAAACCTTTACACTCATGGAAATACATTGTGGTTTGTGTTTGCTCTGAGACAGGAAACCAAGCCAAGGTGCTTCATTGGGAGTCTTGGTCCCAAATATTTCCAAAAGCCACTTAAAAAAGCCATGTGAGGGTGAGCTTGGCCCTGGCTTGGCTGCTAAAAGCCAAGGAGTGCAGGTTTGTGGAATGGAGTCAGCAAAGGGTTTTGGCACCTTGGAGACTGGGACTTTCTAAATAAATTTGCTGGATGAAGAGATTTCCTCTCACTCCATAAAATCCTCACTCTTTGATCTGGGGAGATTTACCAGCTCATGCTTTGTGAACAGAGGGATGGAGGGTCTGATTCCAGGGCTGTGGAGAGCAAGGAGCTCCTTCACCTCCCTTTTCCACAGAGCAGCTCCTGTGTGGCTTCCTGAGCCAGGAAATGCCCTGGAGATGCCGTTGGAGGGATTTTCCCCCCAGAATCCACACCAAGCCAAAGTGTACTCTGGATAACTTTCCATTTTTAATGTAGGACAGCAGGAATCAATAAATCCAACTGCAATAAACCCGCTTCCTTTGTCCCCAGAAACTGCCACCCTGCTGTGGGACAGCCTCCTGCGCTCATGGAACACAAACCAAGACCCTCCTGACTGTATTTTCTGGCCATCCAGAAGGAATCTGGCTTGGCTCCCTGTTCCAGTTCAGGATTTATTTATTTTTTTTGGTAGATGAAATATCCCTTGCAGCCGTTTCTGAGGGTTTGAGGCACCAGGTGTAGCTGGGAAATGAAAGGGAGGCACGGCTGAGCCTCTCGGTTTGGGCTCCAGTAATGATAATGATAAAGATAATTATGGTCATAATGGTTGAATTGAGGTTTTATCAAAGCAGAGGCGGTTTGATCACATGGTGCCCATCAGCCCTGAGGTTCAGGGAGAGGACAGGCTGTGCAAGGCTGGAATTACCTCTCTTGCTGTGTCTCTGGGCACTGGAGCTGCTCCTTGGGAAGAGCTGCTGGCTGCCCTGGAGGACACCTGGCTGGATGCAGAACTGAGCACGGAGCACTCAGAGCTGAATCTCCACCACATATTTACACCTGAGGAGTTTTCAGTCATTTTTGAGGAATGGAATCCTCAAAACTCCGTTCTGTTGGGGATGTGTCTGCTGATAAGATCGGCATCTCCGTGGAAATAATGATAAAAAAACATCTGAAATCTATTTAAAGTACCTCAGCAGGTGGCACAAGGCAGGAAAAAGATTCACAACAAATATGACTCATGTTCAGTGATGCCTGCTCCGTGTTTTCCAACAACCCATGTTCTAAATCAGGTTTGGGATTCAGAGTGAGCTCAGCCCGAGCTGCACGTAACTGTCCGTGCAACAGAGCCATAAAAACCTCACGTGTGGCCCCGGAAATATCTCGGGGCAGGTGCTGCTGTGCCAGTGACCTGCTGGCAAACAGCCCCGGCTCCCTTCCCGGCACTGCTTCGTAAAGATGTGATAAAAGAAGGTGTTTCTCCTCCCCTGCTCCCTGAGCTATGTCCCGCCTGCACCCGGCGGCATTTGCATGTTAAATGCAGGGGGAAAGGTAAAAGGCACGCGGTAGTTTGCAAAATTACGGAATTTCTGCCCGGCGGCTGGGCGGAGGAGGAAGCTCGGGAACACCTCTGCCCTGCCTCCTGCTCCAGGGTATTTAAGCTCGGCAGTCGGGGCTGCAGCCCCAGTTCTGCTCCATCCAGCTCTCATCCCTCCAGCTCACATAATTCCCTCGCACATCCCTCCAGCTCCCTGCGAAGGAGGAGCAGCCGTGGGCAAGATGAGCTGCAGCAGGTACCCCGTGGATGTGAAGGCTGTTGGCTTCATGCAGTGCAGAAAACAGAAGGTACTGGAATTTTTACTCCTTTTTTTGGGGCTTTGTTTTCCTCCTTAAATATGATTCACAAATTGGGAAACTGGAGGAGTTACTCTTCCAGGGGTGTGTTTGCTCATTCCCCACAGTGTTGGGATCTAGGACAATGGGACTTGCTTTTTTTAATGGGTTTAATATCTTGGATTGTGCTCTCTTTCTGCTACAATGCCACAAAATTCTCCTGGCTTCAGCAATGGTTATCCATTTGTGGCTCTGAAGTGAAGGAAATATTTTTGTAGGTTTAATGCTTAATTTAATTTTTTAATGTGACATTAAAAGCCTCAACTAAACCACAGCAAATGCTGATTGCCTGAAAGCACCCAAACTTGTGCATTGTGATTAAACTGCTTTTCTTTTTTCCCAGAACTACATGATATTTGTGTCTTGGTCAGATCAGAACAACATTCTCATCTACAGGACATTTGAAGACTTCAAGAAATTCCATGTAAGTGAATTTTCAATTCCTGGAATTCCAGGATTCGCATCCTGGGGAGGGGGAAGGAGCTCAGCCGTGTGTTGGGACTCTGAGAAATCACTGTTCTCTCCTTCTCCTTGCTTTTAGAAAGAGCTGAAGAGAAAATTCCCCACGGAGAGTGGGTCACTCAGGAGTTTACCCAGGTTTAAAGGTAAGGACAAATCTCTGATGGACCAACAAACACGAGAGTGATCAAAGACAGCCATAACCCATGACAGAGACTGAAATCTCTGAGTCTGACCTTCCTCTGGAACAGACTAGGAGCTCCTTCCTGCTCCTCCCATGGCACCACTGGGTCACATCAACCAGCTTGGGTCTAGTACAGACTTAAAATAACCCAGAAAGGCTTTTTTAATGGATAATTGCACTTGGTAAATTAATGTTACACTTCAAACATTGGCCTAGAGCTTCTTGAAATTTTACGTGGCAAAAAAAGAGATATTTTAGATGTTAAAAGATCATACCAGGAGCTGTTTAAAATGACAGGGAAGCAGGGACAGTGACTTTGTGCTGTCACTGTACAAAGGAAGGGTGGTGGGAGAGGGAAGCTCTGTGTTCAGGCAAAAATTGCTGCTCCCAAGGATCCAAATCCACTTCTATCCTATCCCAACTGTGCTCTTGTTGTTTTGAAGGTATAACTATGCAGCACAGGAAGGGTGGGAAGCTGAACAGGTGCCTGGAGATCCTGAAACTGCTGGAAACATATTCCCAGGAGCTGCTGAAAACAGATGTGAAAATCTCCCGGGGTGAAGAGGTGAATCAGTTTTTCAAGGCACAGACTCAAGACTTCGATCCCTCCTTCCCTGAAAACAGGTATGAAATCTGAGTTGTGTTTTTTGTTTGTTCATGAAACAGAGATATTATGGATATGGGTAGAAGGGAAACACCAGTTATGCTCCAGGGCTCAGCTGGGTGCTTTAATCCAGCTTTATGTTGTTCCTGATCCCTAAGGCTTTTCTCAGCCTACTGCAGAAATGATTTGACCAAAATCAGTACAAAACTCAACCTTCCACATGAGTTTTTGACGTGAGACTTTGCTTTTCAGTGTTGTGATCATGCCATCAGTGTTCAAAAGGGAGGAGAACCCCCAGCCCCTCTCCATCACCCTCCCTCAGGCATCACAGAGCTACTGCTGCCTCGAGGCCTTTGAGACCAAAGACACGAAGAACAAACCTTTCACAGTAGCTCAGAAGGAAGTTGTGGAAGTGCTGATCAAGGACATGACTGGTGGGTTTGAGAGGATTCAGTGTCAGGGGTGCTGGTGTTTGCACTTGTGTCCTTGCCTGGGGGGACAGTGGATGTCCCTCCTGTCTCTTGTGTCCCCTACCCAGGGATTATTGTCATCTCTTGACTTCTAGGCTGTTAAAATCTGGTATTTTTGCTCTTTGTAGGCTGGTGGCTGGTGGAAAATGCAGATAAGCAGATAGCCTGGTTTCCAGCCTCGTACCTGGAAGAGCTTGACATCCATGAGGACATCCAGAATGCCTTTAGTTCTGATGAGGAGGGTAAGTCTGTTCCTCCTTCTGCAAACCCCACCATTTTACCCACTGCTGGAGTCCCTGCCTGCCCCTCTGACTCTTGTGGTCAGCTCTGCCACCACCTGTGGGTCATGAAACCAAGGAATGGGTGGCATTGGAAGGAACACTTTCAAGGTCACCCTATTCCACCACTGCCACAAGCAGGGACACCTTCCACCATCCCAGGCTGCTCCAAGCCCTGTCCAACCTGGCCTTGGACACTGCCAGGGATCCAGGGGCAGCCACAGCTTCTCTGGGCACCCTGTGCCAGGGCCTCCCCACCCTTGCTGTAAAAAACTTCTTCCTTGTATCCAACCTGAATGGATCAGATTGGGCTCCCTGGGCAAACCAGTCACTCTTGGGGACAGTTTGCCCTGCAGCAGGGCTGCTCTGTCACTGGGATTGGGGTGTTTTCTCCACAAGGTAAATCCACCCTGTCCCTCTCTCTGCAGGCAGCCTGTACTTTGTGGTGCAGCCCTATGAGGCTCAGAAGGCAGATGAGCTCTCTCTGAACCATGGGGTGGTCGTGGAGGTGCTCAGGAGATCCCACAACGGCTGGTGGCTGATCCGGTGAGGAGCCTTTCCCAAAATCCTGGCTCCCCAGGGGCTGCTTGGTGCTGCTTGCTGTTCCTCCCCGTGTGGGATGCACAGGAGCTCCCCTGAGCTGAATATCTTGGCTGGGGACAGTTTCCCTGTCCTCATAGCCTGTGTAGGGCACGGACCTGCTCCCCCAAGTGCTCTGCTCCCTCCCATTCTCAATGTTCTTTCCATCCCTGCCCGCAGGTACAATGGCTGCACTGGCTACATGCCCTCCCTGTGCCTGAAGCCCTACAAGAACCCTCACCACAAGCTCCAGACCATCATGAGCTGCGGCCTCAACACCTCCACCCCAAACCTCTACACCCCTCAGCACCGTGGGGAGGCTGTGGCTCAGCCCAGGCTGCAGCCTGGCCCTTCCTTTGGGCCCCGAGGAGAGGATGGGAGCTCTCAGAGAAGCAGATCCTGCTCTCTGCCCAGGGCCAGCTCCACCCCAGAGCTGGATTTGGACAGCTCCTCCCTGAGCTCGGGGAGCAGCGGTGAGGGGGACACCCGGCTGGCCTGGAAACCCGACTTGTCCCGATCCCTGCCCGAAGTGGAGCAAGCCAGCAGCTCTCCTGCCCCCAGCCACAGCAGCAAATCCCCACACCTCAGTGCCAGGGACAGGAACGATTCTGGCTTCGTGGAGTCCTCTGCAGCCGAGCTCAGCTCGTCCCTCACTGACCCTGAGCTGGCCACGGGTGTCCCCAAGGTGCCAGCGCGTCCCTCAGCCCGGGAGATCCTGCAGAGGTGCAGCACCATCACCAAGCGTGCCGTGCAGCAATCGGCTCCTCGGCCAGCCCTCCCCATCCCTGGCCGCCATTGGTGTCCCCAGGGAGGTGACACGGGGCCAGCCCTGACCCCGTGAGCTCACACAGGAGCTCCAGAGTGTCAGGGTTTGAACTGTCCCTTCCCAAGGACTCTCAGATCCCAAGGAACATCCATCACCTCCCCATTCCTGCTGCAGCTTCCTCAGGGATCAGGGAGCGACTGGGAGAGGACTGAGTGGTGGCACTTGGTGCAGAGCTGGCAGCTCTGGAGCTGGAGGTCACTTGGAGCTCCTGAGCTCTCCCTGAGGCAGGTGTTGATCCTGCCCTGCAGTGTTTCAGTCGTGGCTGTTATCCTCCACACCAGGATGAGCTGGCACAGCCATGGCCACTGTGGAGGGCAGAGTGTCACCAGAGCCACTTAGTCACCCATGGCACCCTGAGCTGGTTACTGGGCTGGGGAGGGAGGGGATGATACACCTGGGTGATGTCAGTTGCCTGAACCCCCTGTTTTATAGATCTTTTTTTAAACTCTTTGACTTTTGGTGTTGGTTTGGGGGCTTTTTTATAGGTTAGTGAGAGAGGCCAGGAAATACAGGGATAGGCTGGATCTGCTGAATGGTTGTGAGAATAAAAAACCTGCTGGGCAGGAACCTCACCCCTGTTCCATCCAGCCATGCCTGTGCAGCCCAGGAACACAACCAGGGCTGTCACAGCTTGTGTCCCACCTGGGGCTGGGGACAGAGGTCACTGTCATGGACAAAACATTCCTTTTTCCAGTGGGTTGGGTAGTTACTGAAACTCACAACGATTCTAATCCTAAACTCATTTGCTAGAGTTGAGTTAGAAAAAGTTCTAGGAAAATTAAGATTTTTCTGTACATTGATGGCTTTAATTCTACTTATTCCCCCAAATACCTGTTAGTATTTTTATAAACAACTTTGTGAGGTGTTTGTGTTTGAATTTTATACATTTTTGTCTCTGAAATAAAATACATGTAAAATTTCTGAAGCCTGCTTGTATTTTATGCTTTAAAAACTTGCTACTTGAGGAAATTCAATTGAGCTTCTCTCCCTCCCAGGTGCTAAATTTGGGGTGGGCACAGGTGAGAGCCCTGCTGTGGTCCAGGCTGCTTTGCCCAAGCAAGATCCCAGCTCCATAAATTCTTTAAATCCCAACAAAGCCCAACTGCTTGCTGGGATTCTGCCTTTTTATCCCAAACTAACTGCTGTTTGTGAGTCTGCAAATTCAGGGTGTGAAGACACAAACCCCAGCTTGACCAAAGAAACGACCTTTTCCTCTCATTCAGCCCTGAGGAGATCAGATGCTGGACTCGGTTTAGAAATTAAAAAACATTTATTATAAAATACAGGAACTAAAAATCCAGCTGGAAAGAACAACTAGCAGGAGGGGAATCACAGAGTGCCCTGGCCCTGCTGGGCCACATCTGGCAGCCTCATGTTCTGCCACAGGAACTCGATGAACATGGACGCCTGCAGCAGCCGGCTCAGCCGCTGGAAGTGACGCTCTGCAAGGAGGGGAAGGAGAGTCACAGAGAGGCTGCAGAACCTCTGCTTAGGCTGTGCAGCCAGGCTGGGAGAGCTGGGATTGTCCAGCCTGGGGAAGGGAACACTCCAGGGAGACCTCAGAGCTTCTTCCAAGGCCTAAAGGGGCTTCAGGAGAGCTGGAGAGGGACTGGGGACAAGGGATGGAGGGACAGGACACAGGGAATGGCTTCCCACTGCCAGAGGGCAGGGAGGGATGGGATATTGGGAAGGAATTGTTCCCTGGGAGGGTGGGGAGGCCCTGGCACAGATTCCCAGAGAAGCTGTGGCTGCCCCTGGATCCCTGGCAGTGTCCCAGGCCAGGCTGGACAGGGCTTGGAGCAACCTGGGACAGCGGAAGGTGTCCCTGCCATGGCAGGGGGTGGATTAGCTGACCTGTCCCTTCCAACCCAAACCATTCCACAATCCCTGATCCACCTCAGCCCCTCCAGCCCACAGCTGCCCCCACAGTGCCTCACCTGTGTAGGGCAGCAGGGACTCCACAGCAGATTTAATCCCCGAGAACTGCAGGAGGCTGTCTGGAGCCTCGTGCTTCAGCAGGGTTTCCATCACAGCCTGAGCCTCGTGGCAGTTTCGGGAGTTGGTGTTCCACGTCACCAGGAATGCCAGCACTGCCTCTGGGGGAGAAGGAAGGCTGTCCAGGCTGGCCCAGGGGAGAGGCCACACTGGAAAACATCCCTGGGCTCTCACAGAGAGGTTCAGCTCCTGAAATGAGACTCCCCAACCCCGGTAATGTCCAAGGCCAGGTCCTGGTCTAGTGGAAGAGACCCTGCCCAAGGCAGGGGGTGAAACTGGAAAAGCTTTAAGATCCCTTCCAGCCCAAACCATTCCAGGATCCAATTCTAGATTCTAATTTCAGGTGACAAAACAAACCTCTGAGCTGAAAGCTTTCAGCACTTTGATCCTGCAAACAAACCTTTCTGATCCTTGCGGAGCCGAACGATGTTCTCCTCCAGGCGTTTCCTCCCCTCAGGCTCCTTCAGGATGGCTGGAGAGAGAAATGAGGAGTGACCAGGGCTGAGAACAGGGACACCCTGGCACAGCTGGGGTGATGTCACTCAGGAAAATGGGAAAGGGGAAACTGAGGCTTTCAGACTAGTTGTCTTGGACTTTGTAGCCCTGAAAAGGTGTTGTGGAAGGCAGAGAGGGCAGGAAATGCCTTCAGAGCACGTTCTGGACTCACCCTTGACCACTGTCAACACTGTGTGTGGTCTGTCCAGGGAAATTGCCAGGCCCAGGGCTTTGAGGTACCTTTTCTCATGGAGCAGGTTAGAAAGCTCTTGCTCTCTGCAAAACAAACCAGGGGAGAGAGAGAGATCAATCTTTGGGTGGTGGAAAAAAACATTACACAACAAGCAGCAGATTTGGCAATAACAGTTGAGAAGTCTGTGGTGCTTGTCAATAAATGCCTCAATTCCCTCACTCCAGCACTGGGATCAGATGGAGCTGGATGGCTTCAGGAATGGACAGTTTGCCTTTCACAGCTCTTTATGGCATAAGGAGCAACTCACTTTATAATCTGCTCCTCCTGTTTAGCTTGTGCTTCTTTCTCCTCAATTTCAGTCACATCCTGTTAAAAAAAAAAAAACAGGTTAAAATTTATCAAATCCTGCTTTAATACAGAGGATGGCTAAATTTGATTTAGCCATCAGGTGATGAGGAGACCAGTTTCTGCAGCAAGGTCTCTGGATAAAATAAATTAGAAGTGTTAAATCCAGCAATTCCCAATTTCCCTCCAAAGATCAGGTGCTGGGGCCCCTCTGCTGCTCCAGGGAAATACAGGATAGCCAAAAAATAACCCCAAACCCCAAGAGAAGCCTTGCTGACCCAATTTCAAGCTGCAGAAAAGGAGGAGAGGGCATGAGGAATGAGCCACTGGGATGCTGAGCTCTCCAATTTTCTCAGTTATGAACCCAGGGAGGAACCAGGACCCCCCGTGCTGTACCTGCCAGAGGGTGATGCAGGAGTCACTGGAGGCTGTCACAACCATGTCATCTTTCTTGTTGGAGTGGAGGCCCCAGATTTTATCTTCATGACCATCTAACGTTTTCACACACTCGTTTGTTTTAATTGTCCAGAGCTTTAAGAGGCCATCAGATCCACTTTTGGAAGAGAAACACAGAGGAATCACTGGACAGATCCACTCTTGCTCTGTCCCACCTCCAATATCAAGGTGAACTTGTCCCATTCCAATTCCTTCCAAACAGGAGCAGAGTTAACCAAAAATGTGGAGGGTGAGATGCACCCTGAGCTCTGTCAGTTGTGTTTGTCCCAACCCAGCAATGCCAGGGAATCCATGGAATAACTGGAGAAGATTAAAACAACCTCTACAGAAAGCTTGGCCTAAACACAGCATCTTCCTATCAGCCTTTCCAAAGATTCTATGGGCACAAGGCTGTTCCCTCTTGGTGCTGATGATCAGCTCAGATATTCCCTGAATTCTGCAATCTCCCCAGATCCCTGGGCAGCACAAACCTGCTGAGCAGCTGAGCCCCTCGGCTCACAAAGATGATCTTCAGCACTGAGGCATCGTGGCCTTCGAAGGTCTGGAAAACAGAAAGGAAGCTCAGCAGTGCCAGAGCCACTGCCAGGCCTTTGGAGAGATCCAAAAGGATCCTATTTACTCCAAAGAAAGTTCCAAGGTTTTGAAGGATCCTTAGCAAACCCCAAGGCTTTGCCCAGAGCGAGGATAAAGCTCTCATCACCTTCAGACAGCTGAAGTCCCGAAGTCCCCAAAGCTTCAAGGTCCCATCAGCTGAGGAGGTGGCCAAGACCTGATCCACGGGGGAGAACTGCACACACCACACCCCACGTTTGTGCCCCGAGAAAACCCCCAGCAGGGAGCAGTCAGAGCAGGACCAGAGCTTGGCCAGCCGGTCCTGGGAGCCTGTGGCCAGCAGCTTGTCATTGGGTGACACTGCCACGCTGTTGATGTCCTGGGGAAGCCACAAGAGGAGGAGAAAGAGGGTCAGGGCTTGGCTCTGGCTGTGGGACAAGGAGGCTGCAGCCCAGGAGAGAGGCTGAAGCACTAGGTGAGGTGGAGCTGTACCTTGTCATGGCCCCTCTCAGTCACTCTGGCGTGGAGGGACTCTGGACTGGAGATCAAAGCTGCTTTAGCTTTGGAAGTGAGAGATTCTGGGATGTTCCAGATCTTGATGGTGCAGTCCTGGCTGCTGGTCACCACAAAGCTTTCCTTCAGCCTGGAAGGAATGAAACCATCCAGTGCAGGGAAACAAACCAGGGGTTTCTCCTCCCTGACTGGGATCTCCACACGCTCAGCCACTGCTGGCATGTGGAACTGTGTTTCCCTGGCTTTTCAAGCTCCTTCATTTCAGAGTGACTCCCCACCCCTGGCAGTGTCCAAGGCCAGGCTGGACAGGGCTTGGAGCAGCCTGGGACAGTGGAAGGTGTCCCTGCCATGGCAAGGGGTGGCACTGGATGATCTTCAAGGCCATCCAACCCAACCCATTCCCTAATCCCCTCACACTCAGCCACCACGAGAAGCTGGGAGCAGGGATGAGAAGCAGCACAGCTGGCAGGGAAGCAGCAAACACCAGGACATTTCCCCTCACTCCCTGCAGTGCCTCCTGGCTTACCTGGAGCAGGCAACAGCACCCACACCGTGGGCATGGCCGAGTCCTTGTGCCACACAGGTCACCCTGCCAGCCCTGCCCATCCGCCACAGCCGGATGCTCCTGTCCTGGGGGGAGAGGACAGAGAATGCTGCAGTTTGCTGGGAAGTCATCAGTTCCCTGTGTTATTGTCACATCCCTGAGCCTGACTGGTCTTTGATTTTCCAGCTTGAACTTTTATCTTTGTCAGAGATATGGACAAACAACGTCAGCCTCCACTCCGGGGTTCCAGCATGGAGGTTTATTTCTGGTTGTTCAGGGTTTTATTTTTGGTGTATCAGGGCTCTTGGCACTTTTTCTCCCCTCAGTTTCACACTAACAACTTTTCTGAACTCCAACACCAGACCAGGATGTTTGGAGAAGGAAACATCTCCTTCAGGCCAATAAAATACAATCAATTTTCCCAGTGACAATATTAAAAAAGGATTGTAGGAGAACCTTATATTTGGGGGATGCAGCAGACAGGAACTGTATGAACAAAAAGCCCTTTCCTGGAGTTCCAAAAACAATAATTTTGCCCACAAGGATCACTAGGAATGAAGAGTTTCATTAAATGGAGAACAGTGACACACCTTGGCACAGGTGACGAACATCAAGCCTTTTCTGAAGACATCCAAAGCCAGGATTGTTTCTAAACAGAAGAAATAAACTCAGGTGGGTGCAGAGCAATACTGAGATGGGACAACAGAAAGGGGTGAGTTAATGAGCCCAGTTAATGAGGCAGGGGACAGGTCAGGGACACTGGGACATGACACCCCCAGTCCCCATGGACAGCCTGTCACCTTCAGCTCCAGTTTCAACTCACTGTCCCTGTCACTGCCAGGGACAGTGACAATGGGATCCATCCTTTCTCCACACAACCCCCAAACCCACTGGGATGCTGCTGCAGAGAGAATCAAGGACTCCTCTCCACCAGAGCTCCAGGAGCAGCTGGATAAAGGCAGAGCTGCCCATGTCCCCCAGCCAGCTCTGTCACACACCTGTGTGGCCATACAGGATCTGGCAGTGGGAGGTTGCCAGCTCAAACACTTTCAGCTGGGGGCTGTTGGTGGCCACTACAATGTGAGAGTCACCAGGGCCCAGGAACTTCACATCCAGAACCTCCTCGTTGTATCCTGCGAGCTGCAAGGGAAACAACAGGGAAAAGGCAGCTGAAGGACAAGGTGGGAATGGCTGCTTGTCATTTAATTCTGTGTGTAATTTCTACACACAGGAGGGATTTCTGGCTAGGCCTGTTCTGCTGTCTCATTCCTGTGTTGCTCTCTGAGCAACACTCCCCTAAACCAGTGCATTCCCTGACAGAACAACTCCAGACCAGGCTGGAGCCAAGGAGAAAACTCTGCCAGAAGCAAAGCTGATCCTGGAGCGAGGAGAAAGGGCAAAGCAGGCTGGGGGTTGTCACCTGCTTCCTGAGCTGAAGGGTTTGAGCATCATAGAAGAGGATGTGGTGCTCCACAG
Source organism: Lichenostomus cassidix (assembly GCF_008360975.1). NCBI lineage: Eukaryota > Metazoa > Chordata > Aves > Passeriformes > Meliphagidae > Lichenostomus > Lichenostomus cassidix. Next base: position 1,347,254 of record NC_139495.1, read on the forward strand.
ACACGGTGAGGATCTCACTCCTGGCAGGAAGCAGCTGGCACTGGGACAGGCTGCGCTCGCTCGGCTCCTCCTGCGGCGCGAAGGGAACGGGCTGGCTGTGCACACAGGCGGCTGTGGCCACCTCCCACACCCTCAGGATGCCTGGAAAACCAGCAGAAATCATGGCAGAGCCACTGCTGTACACAGTGGGTGTCCAAGGAGTATCATCCCACACTGCTCCGAGGCAGGCCTGGGCAGGGATCCAGCAGCAGTGGCAGGGAAAGCCTTGAAGTTTTGCTTCTTCAGTGCAAATCAAAGTTCAGAGTTTGAAAATCAATGTATTTGAGTATTAAATGGATCAGTGTGCCTGCCTCATCCTGCTCACCCACTCCTATCCAGCCCAGGGATTCTGCCACGTGGAGAACACACATCCCAGGAATGGCAGCAGAGGAGTGACTGAAGTGCCACCCTTCAGGCTCCAAACGTGGCAGTGACACACACCTTTGCTGCCAGCTGTGACAAAGTGCAGCCCTTGTTTCTTCACACCCAGCTGAGAGAAATCTCCCTCTTCAGGCAGCAACACAGCAGCTTCCACCGTCTGCAAGAGTCAGAGAGGCACAGAACCAGAGCTGAAAACCCCTGGGGAGGCAGAGAAACCTGAATTCACAACATACAGACCCTAAAGAGGGAGACCATGGCCTAGAGGACCTTGAAGAAAGAAAAAGCAGTTTCACCTCATAGACAGGGACAGTTCGTTTGCTCTGCCTGGTCTCCAGGTCCCAAACCATGCAGATCTTATCACGGCCAGAGCTGCAAAGGAAAAGCTCAGTTTCAGTGCTAAATCCATTCAGCTCCAGTCTGGGTGCAAATTTGGCACTGGGGGAGTTCCACACCTCTCTGGAGAAGCAAAGGGAGGGAGAGCAGCAGCATTCCCTGTGCCAGCACGGGATATTCCCAGAAATATGTGCCAGGTTGGGACAGGGCTTGGAGCAATCTGGGGAAGTGGAAGGTGTCCCTGCCCAGGGCAGGGGTGGCACTGGATGGGCTTTAAGGTCCCTTCCAACCCAAACCATTCCATGCTCCCAATGCAGAGGTGCTGTCAGCCCCTGAGTACTTGTAAGAGCTCTTCCCTTCAGAGCAGAACCCACCAGACCTTCCAGAACCCCCCAGTCCTGCAGGAGGTGAGTGGGATGAGCTCAAAGCCCTGCCAGGAGGTACCTCAGGAGGGTGTTCCCATCTGCAAAGGCCAGCGAGGTGACAGCGCTGAAGTGTCCATCCAGCACTGCCACACACCTGCTGGAGTTCAGGTCCCAAATGCGGATCTTGTAGTCGATGGAGGAGGAGAAGAGCTGCAGGCGGGAGATGTCTGGGTGGAACTCGACCAGGCTGGGCAGGGGGAGAGGGACAGGACAGGAATAAATTACCCAACAGTTAAATAAAGCACATTGCACAGCAGGATGGGTTGGATGGGCTTGGAGCTGTCCCTGCCCAAGGACTCTGTGATTCCACGGAAATTTTTGACCACACTGGTTCCTCTCTGGGCAAAACCAGCCATAGTCCCGCTCTCAAAAACCAGGAAAAACCTGCTTGGAATGGACCTTCCCACTCCACTGACTCAAGAATTCCACATCAATCCCAGCATCCCACCACAGCCAGGGACTGCCAAACACAACTCCTCCTTACTGTACCACTCCAGAGGATCCTTTCAGGTTGTGTGTGCAGTAGTGTCTGACCATATCCCAGATCTTTATGGTGCTGTCACAGCCACCTGGGGAAACAAGGACAGCTGGCAATCAACTCTGCAGGAGAGAGTGGGAAGTCCCACACATCCCCAAACTGCACCCAGCCCTGGGGCACTGAGCCTCTCCTGATGCTGCACTCAGCAGTCTCTGCCATGGTGCAGGAGATCCCTGCAGTGACACTGGTGGCTCGTACCTGTGGCCAGCAGGGTGGCCGTGGGGTCGAAGGCCATGGTGGCCACGGGCGCGGTGTGCACGGCTCGCCAGCTGCGCGCACAGCTGGCCTCCCTCCAGCGCCACTGCCGCAGCAGCAGCGCCCGGCTGCCTGTCACCAGCGCCTGGGGACAACACCGTTAGTCACCCGGGGGCAGGGGAAACACTGTCAGTCACAAATTCAGGGGTGTGGGGTGGAGTTCTGTCAGTCCCACACACAGCACAGAGCTGTCACTGCTGGAGCTCAGCCTCTCGGCAAGGCTGGTCAGAGCAGAGGGAAGGGCCTGAGAAGGAGCTGTGGGGATCTCTGGAAGCACAGAGGGCATGGAATGTCCCAGGCTGGATCAGAAATATCCCACGAGGATCATGGATTCCAACCCCTAGCCCGGCACAGGACACCCCAAAATCCCCCCTGTCCCTGGAGCATTGTCCCCAGGCTCCCTCAGTGCCTGTCCCAGGCTGCTGCTGGCTCAGCACAAACCCACCTCGTCATCAGGGCTCAGCACGAAGGCAGTGACATCCTCTTCCTCCTCCTGGGAAAACAGAAGGGAAAATCCCACAGTTAAACCATAGCTGGAGAGATCTCAGAGCTCCCTTCTCTGCATGGCTCTGCACAGCTCAGGGACCACCCAAAACCCACCCGGCTGTGTTTGGGACCTCTCCCCCCCTCTCTGCACTCCTCACTCCTGGGAGCTTTATATCAACAGGGGGAAAACCCCCCGGGAGCCTCGGAAAACCCCCGGAGAGGCTGATCGCCATCACCTGCTGCAGGCTGTGCAGGAGAGCTCCCGTCTCCACATCGATGACGTTGACTTTGCTCCCGCAGGGGCAGAACATGAACTTCCCATCGCGGCTTATCTGGAGAAAAGAGATAGGGAATAGGAATGTGAAGAGCCGGGAGACGCGACATTCCCAAGCTCTGCAGGACCGGGATTACCTGGATTCGCCCTCCCTTGTAGAACGGCTCGATCTTCCGCGTCGCGGCGTAGCTGGAAGGGAAAGAAACGGAGCGGCGCCGTTAAAGCAGAGCAGGGCGGCGGCGCGGGGCTTCGGCCGTGCAGCCCGGTTCTGCCGGTGCCTCAGTCGCCCTCGCAGCCCTATCCTGGTCCCTCCCTCGCCCTCGCAGCCCCGGCCCGGTCCCTCGCAGCCCCATCCCGGTCCCTCCCTGGCCCTCGCAGTCCCATCCCGGTCCCTCCCTGGCCCTCGCAGCCCCATCCCGGTGCCTCACTTGCTCTTGAAGCGCACGGCGGTGTTGGCAGGCTCACTGTCCGCCATGGCCGCGGCCCACGTGCTTCCGGCCGCACCGCAGGAAACCCTTCCGGCGCCGCCAGTGACCTCACACCGGGCGCGGCAAGCGGAGCTCCGGGATAACCGGATAAACTCCCGATTCCCCGTGCAAACCCGAGCGGCTCCCGGCGCGCATCTCCCCAGCCATCCAGAGCAGCCTCCAGCAAACACTCCCTCCCCGCCCCAAGGAAGCGACCTCCCCGGTCCGACCCGTAAAGCAGGATTTTTAACAAAGAGAAGGAAGTGAGACAATTCATCTTTTAAGCATTTCATCTTTTATTGCACATGGAAATACAAAACCGAATCGTTTTCAGCTGTGGCTCTCGTGTCGCCGATCACGCCAGCATGCCCGTGCTCTTGTCAGCTCCTCAGGGAAGGATGGCCGCGGCAGTGAGCGCAGCGCCCGGCGGGGCAGGCAGAGTACCTGTGACGGGAGAACAAAGCGCTCTGAGAAACAGCCATCCCACACCGCCATCCCGGTACCGCCGGGCACGGGGCTTATGGGAACATGGGTTTCATCGCCCACAGACAGCCGTGGGCGATAAGCAATAGTGTTCCCGATGCTATGGGCGCCGTTATCTCACCCGGGGCCACAGCAGACCCCCAGTGATTTTCAGACCGCGCCGGGCGCTACCGCGGAGCGCCTTCCCGGGATGCTCCCTGCACCCCACCAGCCTGGCTCCGGCTCGGGCAGCGCCATAATCGCTTCCCAGCAGAGGTTTATAAAAGCTGAAGGTGCTCAGAAGGTGGGAGATGTGGCAGTGTCCTACCGCCTAAAACAACCCACAGCTCCTCACCTCCCGCCGCTCCGCCGCGCACTGAGCGCTCCCCGCGTGCGCACGACTTATATAGCGGGAGCGGCTCCCGCTGGACCCCGGACCCTGTATAGTTAGCCATAAATCACTCATTCTACCCCGCTGTGTATTCTTCATTCAGATGCTGGGGCTGGCACTGCCTGGCGCTGCTCTCGCGAGATGCCCGCGGACTATAAATAGCGCGCGGCGCGGCGGCGAGGCCTTCTACGCTGAGAGATCACGTAAGTATGGCGAGAGCGCTGGCGGCGGGGATCGGGCGGCGCCGGGCCCATCCGGCCCCATCCGCGGCCAGCGGGGCCCGGCTGACGGCCCGCTCTGTTCCAGCAAATGGCGGACGACGCCGGTGCTGCGGGAGGAGCAGGAGCGGCCCGCGGGGGCTTCCGCGGTGGATTCGGGACCGGGCTGCGGGGCCGTGGCCGCGGCCGCGGGAGAGGCCGAGGGAGAGGCCGCGGGGCCCGCGGAGGCAAGGCCGAGGATAAGGAGGTGAGTGGGGAGCGGGACGCGGAGCATGATGTGCTGCCAGCCCCCGAGCAGGGTCCCGGTGGGTATTGGCACCTGGTGACTCTTGTCCGTGGATTTCTTTGCCAGTGGATTCCTGTCACCAAACTCGGTCGCCTGGTCAAGGATATGAAGATCAAGTCTCTTGAGGAGATTTATCTCTTCTCGCTTCCCATCAAGGTGAGGTGCTGTGGACGTGGAAGTGGTGGGTCAGGGAGATGCTGCAAGGGCTGGAGCCAGGCTGGGAGGGCTGGGGGTGTTGGCCTGGAAAACAAGGTTTGGCGCAACCTGGGATAGTGGAAGATGTCCCTGCCCACGGCACGGGTTGGATTAGCTGACCTGTAAGGTCCCTGTCAACCCAAACCATTCCAGGATTCCTCGATTTCCATGTGCTCAATGCCTGACTCTTGCAGGAGTCAGAGATCATCGATTTCTTCCTGGGCTCCTCGCTGAAGGATGAGGTGCTGAAGATTATGCCTGTGCAGAAACAGACCCGTGCTGGGCAGCGCACCAGGTTCAAGGTAACCCCCCCTGTTCTTCTGCATCCTCACATTCACAACTTCTCTCCTGCATTTTTAGTGTCATTTTAATCACTCCAAATGCCCATTTCTGTCACATGTTGTAAAAATTCTGGTGTGAGGACCATTAATAGTTTTCTAAATGTATTAATTTGAAAACAGTGATGTGTGCAGATGTTCCTTGGAACAGCACTGGCCCAAAAGTTGGACCGCAGAACTTTAAAACATCCTTTTAACCAAGCTATTCTGATGCTGCAAAATTTAGTTGCTCTTGCATGGCAGTGTTGGGTTTTCAGGGAGAAGTTTTGGGTATAAAGAGGGAATGCTGTTTGGAATTCATGGGGAGTTCTGACCAGTGTGAGGCTGCAGCAGGTGAATCCCAGTTCTTTAGCCTTGGCTAATTTTGAGTGAAGTTCTGAGAGGAGAAACGAGTTTCAGGAAGTGTGAGCTGTGCTGTCCAAGATTTGGGTGTGAGCTGTGAGTTCCTGCTGAGCACACACCATAGGGTATCCCTGGTGGGAGGTGTCACTGAGGGAGCAGTGTAAACTTCTCTTCTGCCTGCAGGCGTTTGTGGCTATCGGGGACTACAACGGCCACGTGGGGCTGGGGGTGAAGTGCTCCAAGGAGGTGGCCACGGCCATCCGCGGGGCCATCATCCTGGCCAAGCTGTCCATCGTGCCCGTGCGACGCGGATATTGGGGCAACAAGATCGGCAAGCCACACACGGTGCCCTGCAAGGTGAGTGTGTCCTGCCAGCCTGGCCCCGAGGGCTGCTCACTGTTCAGGGCTGTGCTCTGGAGCTGTGACCCGTTGTGTCCCTGCAGGTCACCGGGCGCTGCGGCTCCGTCCTGGTGCGCCTGATCCCGGCTCCCCGCGGCACTGGCATCGTGTCTGCCCCTGTCCCCAAGAAGCTGCTGATGATGGCTGGCATCGATGACTGCTACACGTCGGCACGGGGCTGCACTGCCACCCTCGGCAACTTCGGTGAGCTCTGGGGCTGGCATGGAGCTTATAGCCACTTTGTCACTGATGGGGCACAACATCTCCATTACAGTGTTTTGTGCCTCTAGTGATGATGCAGAAGCCAAGACTTCTGCTGACAGTGCAGGTGACCCTTGAGTTCTGTGAAATTTAATCACAGAAATTCAGGGTTTTACACGCTGACCACTCCACAATCTCCCAATCTGCGCGATTGCACTTGTGCGCCGTAGTGTAATTGTCGTAACTGGAGAGAGAGAGAAACCTGAGTTTTGTGGTTCATCAGAGAGGCCTCCCTGTGGTCTCCCTGGTCCTTTCAAAATTCCACATTTTTGTAACTGGGGGATACATTGGAGCTGTGGGTGGGATCAGCAGGCTGGTTTTGCAGTAGTTAACGGGCAGTGTGTGACATCTCTCTGCAGCTAAAGCCACCTTTGATGCCATCTCCAAGACCTACAGTTACCTGACTCCTGACCTCTGGAAAGAGACTGTCTTCACCAAGTCTCCTTACCAGGTAAGAGCACGTTGGCAACCTGCAGTTGAAATCTTGCCCGTCTTGCTCTTAAAATTTAGATTTCTATACCCAAAAGGAACTGGTAGTTAAAAAGTTAAAGCACCCCAGCCCCACATGCACTCCAGGGGTGGGAAGTGGTGCTGAGGAACCCATGAGAGAGGTCTGAGGAAATAACCTGCTGTTGATGTGTTTTTTGCAGGAGTTCACTGATCATCTGGCAAAGACCCACACGAGAGTGTCGGTGCAGAGGACCCAGGCAGCCGCTGTGGCCACAACCTAAGTGGGTTTTGTACGAGAATAAAGTGATCAGAGAACGAGGAATCAGTGGTTGGTGTGATGGGGGGGTGGGTTAAATCATAGAATGGGTTGGAAAAGACCTGAAAACTCATCCAGTTCCAACTTCTGGCCTTGGGCAGTTCTAGGGGTACATCATCTTTACCCAAACCTAAGGAATTCGGAGCCAGGGCTGGGCAGAGCAGCACATGGAATGTTCTGGTGGCTCATGGAGGAGAGAGAGGTGTCCAGAGGGCAAATCCCAATACTGGCAGCCCCAAATGCCTGGAGTTGAGGGCTTGCAGAGCTCTGTAGAGAATGAATACAGATCCCAACTGTACAGATTGTTTATTGTGGAGGCCAGCGGCACCAGAGGTCAAGGAGGCAACATGCACTTGGATACCAGCACCATGGAGGGAGGAACTGTTTCAGCTCTACTCCTTTTCTTGTGCTGCTTTCCTCTCCTCCATCATCCTCTGTTTCTGCTTCATGAGGCAATCCCGTGCATTTCCATGGTAACCCAGTTCACCATCTAAAAAAGAAAGGAAATGTCTGAGCAGTGCAGTCCCACAAGCCTGTGTTCCATGAGAAGTGTGGGATGTGGTTTCAGACCCCCTTTCTGTGGGTTTAGGACCCTTTCCCTGTGTGCTGCTGCCATACTCACATCTGTCCTGGTAGGCCTTGGTGACCTGTGCCAGCAGCTTCATCTCCTTGGCACAGTTCTGGAACTCGTTGGGCCCTTCCCTCTGCCTGCACGCTGCCAGCCTTTCCCGGACTATCTCCACGATTTCCCGATCAACCATCCTGCGGGAAACATGGTGATGAATGCAACAGTAGCCATGAGATAACAGAAAGGCTGAAACAAGGGGTGAACAAAAAAAAAATACAAAACTGAATCAAGAGCTGTGGAATGTCAGCTCTGGGATTTTCAGGATCCTGGTCCCTAATGCCACCCTGCCCTGGTGTGCTGCAGGGACAGCAGGACACTGACATGTAATGGGGTGGGCTGGAGGTGCTGCCTCAGCACCCTAACCTCCAAAATGCTGCAGGTCCTAAAGCTGTGTGCTCTGCTGTGACCTCGCCTGGGGACAGTCCAGGGACAGCCATGCCATACCTGTCCCTCCTCCACTGAGCCTCGGCCTCATAGTAGCACAGGTAGTCGCCCTCCAGGCACTCGCTCAGGTCGGGCACACGGCGGAACTTCTGATGGTAGTAGTAGAACTTGTCCTTGTTTTGCCACCGCTCGATCCACTCTGCGGGGACACCCTGGTCACACACCCTGGCCCTCGGTTCCACGGGGCAGCACAGCTCCTGTGCTGGCACGGCCTGGTGCCACCTTCGCCGGCAGCAGCAGTGGGTCCATGCCTGTCCCTCTGTGCTGTGTCCCATGTCCTGTCCATGCTATTCCTGTGTCCCTTGTCTCCCAAGCCCCTGCAGCTCTCCCAGTGTCCATGCTGTGTCCCGTGTCCTGATGTCCCTCTATCTGTCCCAGTGTCCGTGCGGTGTCCCAAGTCCCTGTCCTGCTATCGACACTGTTCTTGTCAGTGTCCCATGTCCCTGTGTCCATGCTGTGTTCTTGTCTGTGTCCCACGTCCCTGTGTCTGTCCCATGTCCCTGTGTCCATGCTGTGTTCTTGTCACCATCCCATGTCCCTGTGTCCCAGTGTCCTGTCCCTCTGCCCATGCTGTTACTGTCAGGACCTGTGTCCTTGCGTGTGCCCTTTGCCTGCCGAGGTGCCCGTGTTCTCCCGCCTTTGCCCGTGTCCCGGAGTGCCCGTCCCGGTGTCCCTGTCCCCACATCGCCGCTCAGCTCCCACAGGGAGGGGGGCGGCTGGGGGTCTCATCCCGCCGGTACCTCGGACGAAGGTGACGGGCGCGTCGATGACATAGCTGAAGGCTGTCTGGAAGAAGTTGACGGGGTTGGGCACCGACGTGGTCCTCTCGGAGACGGGGGTGCGGGTCGGCGGCACCTTGTACGCCTCCCAGTCCGGATCGTTCGGCATCGCGGCGGCTGCGGCGGCGGGGAAAGATGGCGGCGGCCCCGGGGGGCGGGAGCGCGGCAATATGGCGGCGACCCTGAGGGGCGGGCCGGGGGAATATGGCGGCGGCCGCGGGGCACGCCGGGAGTTGTAGTCCTCCTCCGTGAGGGGATCCCCGAATACCGGCACGGGTCGGGCAGGAAGCGTTCAGGCTGTCCCGTCTGTCCCGTCTGTCCCACCTCCCTGCTCAGCAGGGTCATCCCGCAGCACATGGCTCTGGAAAGTCTCCAGGGAGGGAGGCTCCACACCCTCTCTGGGATCTGTTCCAGTGCTTGGTCACTGCACAGGGATAAATATAAAGTTCTTCCTCACGGTCGGGTGGAACTTCCTGGGCATCAGCTCCTGCCCGTTCTTCTGGTGCCATTGCTGAGAATTCCGTGCCATTGCCACGGAGCACAGCCTGGTCCCTGCTGTGAGCCTTCCCTGCAGACAGGGACAGGCAGGGACAGACAGGGACAGACAAGGGACAGACAGGGACAGGCAGGGACAGACAGGGACAGACAGGGACAGACAGGGACAGGCAGGGACAGACAGGGACAGACAGGGACAGGCAGGGATGGGCTCTCCTCCCAGCTGTGTCACCTCTGACCAGCCCCAGCTCCCTCAGCCTTTCCTGGGCACGGAGATGCTCCAGTCCTTTCAGCATCTCCTGTGGTGCTCGCTGTCCCTCCTGTCCTGAGGAGCCCAGAGCTCCAGATGTGCCTCACCAGGGCTGGGCAAAGGGACAGGATTACTCCCTGCCCTGCTGGGAATGCTCCCCACTGACAGAGGGCAGGGTTAAACGGGATATCAGGGAGAAATCCTTCCCTGGAGGTTGGTCAGGCCCTGGCACAGATTCCCAGAGAAGCTGTGGCTGCCCCTGCATCCTTGGCAGTGTCCAAAGCCAGGTCAGACACGGCTTGGAGCAACCTGGGACGGTGAAAGGTGTCCTGCCCATGGCAGGAGTTGGGACTGGATGCTTTTAAGGTTCCTTCCAATCCAAACTGTTCTGTTATTCCATTATCTATTGTCTTGATCTCTTTTCCACTCAGAATCACCAAGCTTTTCTGCCTGAGCTGATGGAGAGATTTTCAGTCTGTTCTGGGGATACCTGGTGCAGGTGTTCACAGCTCCAGGCGTGTGGTACCTATTTGGAAACTTCCCTAATTCAGGAAACTGCCCTAATTCCTGCCATTCACATTGGGGCTGTTCAGGAGGGAGAAGCGTAAACTGAGCCAGCAGCAATTGACCTTTATCACACCACAACTGTCGTGTCCAACCTGCCAGGAATGAAATGAATATCGCAGCGGGTGAAGCGAGCGGCTAAATTTGTGTCTTCAGACCCATAACCATCTTAAGTATTAATCTGGGAAGGCACTTCCTGACAGCCTCTCTCTGCTGCTGCCCCGGGCTGAAGACATCCCATGGTTGGTACAGCTCTGCTGGAGTCGCTTGTGTGCGGAGGGGCAGCGAGCAGGGCTGGGTTGTGCTCCTGGTAGTGCCGCTGGAATGGGGTCAGAATCCTCAGAGTTCCACTCAGGCTGGAAAATGAGCTTGGTGCAAAGCACAGCCGGGTGCTGGGACTGATCTGAGCTAGGAAGGAGCTGCAGTGGGTGCAGGACTAACCCTTCGCTGCTTGTGGCTGAGGTTTAGATATTTATCTCTTTTCATTTGGCTTTCACGGTGCCTTTAGAGCCTGTGCATGTTCCTGTTACCCATTCCTTTGGGCATTCTTTCCCCTGTTTTTTCATCCTTGGCTGTGCTTGTTTTGTGCCATTTGCCTTGATGACACAAAGCCCAGGAATGCCAAGCAGGCCTTTTTGGTGCTGCAGGATACAAAATAAGTCATTATAATTGAAAGCACAGAAGGACAAACCTATTGAAGAATGTATTTCTCCTTCAGTCATTCAGCAGAAGCTGAAGGAGGGAGATCATGTTAAGTTTTTCATTTAAGTGGCATCATTTGTCCAGAAATTTAGCAAATTCACACTGACAAAGAGTAGATTTAGATTGGATATTAGGAAGAAATCCTTCCCTGTGAGGGTGGTGAGGCCCTGGCACAGATTCCCAGAGAAGCTGTGGCTGCCCCTGGATCCCTGGAAGTGTCCAAGGCCAGGCTGGACAGAGCTTGGAGCAACCTGGGATAGCAGAAGATGTCCCTGCCATGGCAGGGGGTGTCACTGGATGAGCTTTGAGGTCCCTTCCCACCCAAACCGTTCTGTAATTCCACGACATTTCTCCATGTACGTGACAGAAGCTTGACCAAATCCCACCCTGCTATGAACCAAGGAAGAGCCCAGCATCCCTCTGTCATTCCCACATAAAAGGGGGTATTTCTTTTTGCGTTTTGCTGGTTTTCCCTGTGCCCCATTTTCCGGGAGCTGGGATTGAAGCCTCCCTTTGCTGTTCCTCTCCACAGTCCCACCGCAAGTTCTCTGCTCCCAGGCATGGCCACCTGGGCTTCCTGCCCCACAAGCGGAGCCGCCGGCACCGGGGCAAGGTGAAGGCCTGGCCCAAGGATGATCCCAGCAAACCAGTCCACCTGACAGCTTTCCTGGGCTACAAAGCTGGAATGACCCACACTGTGCGGGAGGTGCACAGGCCTGGGCTCAGTAAGGAGGGCCAGGAGGGAAAGGAGGGAAGAGACTTGTTGGGAAAAGCTGTTTCTGGAAAGGGGTGGTGGAGCCCACAGCTTCTAGGTGACATCCTGGCTGTCCAGATCTTGGATGGCCAAAGGCCACCTCAGCATGGGCTGAGTTCCTGGGAATTTCCACACTGGGATGATGAGCGGTGGTTTGGGAGATGGGGAAGCTGGAGCTGGCTGAGACCAAACATAACCTTACCCCCAGCACTCCCCATGACAGCCAGGCTGTGAATCCTCCAGGGAATGACCTGATCCCAGAGGATGCCCAGCACCACTTCCCTTTGCTGCCTTGCAGAGGTGTCCAAGCGGGAGGAGGTGGAGGCCGTGACCATCATCGAGACCCCCCCGATGGTGGTGGTGGGGGTGGTGGGCTACATCGAGACACCCAAGGGCTTGAGGAATTTCAAGACTGTTTTTGCTGAGCACATCAGCGACGAGTGCCGGCGGCGTTTCTACAAGAACTGGTGCGTGCTCCCAAAAAGGGTCATTAAACACTGGCAGTGCCCAGGGAGGTTTGGAGTCATCACCCTGGAGGTGGCACTCAGTGCTCTGGGCTGGGGACAAGGTGGGGATCAGGCACAGGCTGCCCTCGATGATCTTGGAGGGTTTTTCCAACCTCAGTGATTCTGGGATTCCCAGAGCTGGGGGTTTCCTGAGGGGCTGCCTGTGAGGGATCCCTGGCAGGAATTCCACAGGCTCTCTGTGATGGCCAAACAGCTCAGCTCCTGAGGAGTGAAACTGCTGCTTATTTAGTCATGCACAGAAACACTGCAAACAGCCCGATGCCGGGGAGCAGCATTTGCATATGTAAATTTATTCTAATAGTCGAACCAAGTTAGCTCTCTCCACAATATCATATGGCAGGTTCCTTTTCCCCCGTGCAGCTCAGGCTCGGCAGCTCCCCAGTTAACTGGAATTCTTGAGCTGAGGCACCAAATGGAGTGAAACCAGATTTGCCAGGGGAAAAATTGATGCAGAATGTGGCCCCCAGCCCTCATAAATATCAACAGCCCTCAGCAGAGAGGGAAGTGGAAACACGAATTTCCTCACGGTAGGAATTGTGTCTCCTGCAACAGTGCCATGGAGACCCACCCACCACAAGGCTCTGATCCCTGCTTTCTCCTGCCTCTCATTTTCTGCCTGTATTTTGATGGTGCTGAGTCAGTCAGTGGGAGACAACTGCATTCCTCATGCAGGAAGGTTTGAATTACCCTTGAGCAAGCCCTTTTCACAGCTCATTATCCGCTTTCCTCTTCCCACCTCAGGGTCCTGACAGTCAGGTGAGGCTCAGGTATCCACAGGTGCCTTGTGTCTCAGAGGAGCTGCCTGACAAGGTGACCTGTCCCCTCTCTGCACTGTCACAAGCCATTTGTCAGCTCTGATGGGTGTTAAAACCACTTCTGTCCTAGGCACAAGAGCAAGAAGAAGGCTTTCACCAAGTACTGCAAAAAATGGCAGGATGAGGCTGGGAAAAAGCAGCTGGAGAAGGATTTTGCAGCCATGAAGAAGTACTGCAAGGTCATTCGTGTCATTATGCACACACAGGTCTGTGCCTCCCCTGCTGGGGGGCTGGGGGCTTCCTCAGCTCTGAAGGACCTGGAAATGGGGTCAGGGGGTGTTTTTGGTGGGGTCACCGAGGCTGAGGGAGCAGAGGGTTTGAGATGGGGCGATGAGAGGTGCTGGCTGATCTCTCCAGCTGCCTTCTGTCCCCTCTGTCCCCTCCCAGAGCTCCCTGCTCCAGGATTGCTGTGGTTTGGGAACACTGAGGAGCCCCCACATCCCGATGGGAGCCCACACACCCCGTGGAGGAGAGCAGGAGGAGGGCAGAGCCTGGGCAGGTCCTGAGTCCTGTGTCAGCAAGGGACCTTGGGCCTCATGATCACCTCAAATTAGCAACTGGTGTCAAATGTTTTGGGCAAAAATAACCCCATGGGCAGGCACAGTTTGGCCAGATGCTGATTGCTGGATACACAGGGGCCCATTTGCATGCTGATCCCTGGAATTAAGGGCTGCTTTGGGGTCTGGGGGAGAGCTAAGATGGCTCAAGGCCAGATGGGGTCTCTGGGCTCAAGGACAAGGAGTTGGCTCCATGAGATCCCAGATATAAAGGGCTACTGTCCCAGGGCTGCCATGGAAGGGGGTGACAGTGGCAGACAGGGTAGGGAAGCAGTGGCTCTGCTCACTCCTGTACCCCTCATGAGTGGTGAGTGACCCAGCCCTGCTGCACCCTCCTGTCTGTGGGGTGAGGGACCTCGTGTCACCCTAAAACACCGTGTGCTGCAGATGAGGCTGCTCCCACTGAGGCAGAAGAAAGCCCACATCATGGAGATCCAGCTGAATGGGGGAACGGTGGCTGAGAAGGTCGACTGGGTCCGGGAGAGGCTGGAGAAGCAGATCTCTGTGCACAGTGTCTTCAGCCAGAACGAGATGATCGATGTCATCGGCGTGACCAAGGGACACGGGATGAAAGGTACAGGGGGTTGGGTCTGTCCTGCCCGCATGGCTCTGCCCATCAGGTGGTTTTGGGGTGTTAACCACACTGAGAACCCCCAACGTTTTGTGCAGGGAGTAGCAAAGAGCCTCACATGTTAAGCGTGACATCCAGTTCTGTTGTGGCAGAGCTTGGTTTCCTTAATCCCAGGGATTCCAGCAAGGGAAAAGTGCAACAGGGGCATCTCTGATGCAGATACAAAGGAGCTGACAAGGTGGAAAGATTTTCCCCGAGATTAAGGCCAGTGAAAGCCGTGCTGTCTGCTGTGCCCAGGGGCTCCCCAGGAGGCTCAGAGGCACTGCAAGTACATAAAGCAGTGGGAGGTGTCCCTGCCATGGCAGGGGTTGGAACTGGGTGGTCTTTATGGTCCCTTGCAGCCCAAACCATTCTGTGATTGCGTGAATGTCTCACAAACCCCACAGGTGCAGGGCTGTGGTGCTCCTGGGTGTGTGCATGGAACATTCCTAGTCTGACCAGAGCCATGGGAAGTGAGAACAGCTCCTGCTCTCCTCCCAACACAGCCTCCTCTGAGAACCACAGCAGAGCGATGGGACTCTCCCTGGGCAGAATGATGGGATTTTCCCTCAGGAGAGGGATGGGACTCTCCTTCCCCAGCCCCAGCCCCAGCCCTGCCCTCCCTGCTGACCCCACACACTGTTCCCACTCTCCCAGGGGTGACCAGCCGCTGGCACACCAAGAAGCTGCCCAGGAAGACCCACAAGGGCCTGCGGAAGGTGGCGTGCATCGGGGCCTGGCACCCGGCCCGGGTGGGCTACTCCATCGCCCGCGCTGGCCAGAAGGGCTACCACCACCGCACCGAGATCAACAAGAAGGTACAGCCCAGGGGGTTCCCTCAGGCCTCCCACCCTGTCACCATCCTCCTTCCCATGGTGCTCCTCTCATTCTCCTGGATGTTTCCTTCAACATCTCCGTGACTTTCCTGGTGCTTTTCTGCTGCTGGAGGGCAGATCTTGGTGAAAACCATGTCATGCTGTGGGGGATTCTGTCATCCTGTGACACTCCTCAGGAAGGGGCAGGAGAGTCTCCATCTCTGCTGCCTGTCTGTTCCCAGATTTACCGCATTGGCCACGGGATCCACGTGGAGGATGGCAAAGTGGTGAGGAACAACGCCTCGACCAACTATGACATCACGGAGAAAACCATCACGCCTATGGTGAGGGCTGAGGGCTGAGGGCTGACAGGGCTGGGACTCTCCCCACTCTCCCAGCCAGCTCTCCTGCCCACCAAGCCCTCTGCTCTCCCCACAGGGTGGTTTCCCTCACTACGGGGAGGTCAACAACGACTTCCTCATGCTGAAGGGCTGCGTGGTGGGAACCAGGAAGCGCGTGCTCACCCTCCGGAAGGTGAGAGCACCAGGCTGGGGTGGGCTGCAGCTCCCCAGGAATGCATTCCCCACGTGGAGAACCCTCCAAATGCTGGCCAGGGAGACTGGGTGGGTCCTTGGTGCCACAATCTGGGTGACAAGGTGGTGTCAGGTCATAGGTTGGACTTGGTGATCTCAAAGGTCTTTTGCAACTCAGTTTATTCTGTGATTCTGTGAGATGCTGAGCGAAGAGCAGCTCTGCAAGCTCTCCACCTGAGCACCAGGGTGTTGCTCTGAAAACACACATTTTTGTGGGGGTATTTATTCAAAGGATATTCCAAGCCTGTTTCCTTGAGGGCAGCTGTCCTGGTATTCTGTAAGGATTATCCTGATGTGTTGTGACTGTTCTTTCCCAGTCCCTGCTGGTGCACACGAGCCGCCGGGCCCATGAAGCCATCGAGCTCAAATTCATCGACACCACTTCCAAATTTGGCCACGGCCGCTTCCAGACAGCTCAGGAGAAGAGAGCTTTCATGGTGAGTTCCCTGGGGAGCCTCCAGCTCATCGTGGGGCTAAAGCAACTCACTGACTCCAAACAAGCATCTTCCATGATGTCCATGGGCAGGGAGGTGGAACTGGATGAGTTTTCCATCCTTTCCAACCCAAACCAGTCCAGGATTCTGTGATTCCACAATTCTATGGTCTGTTGCTCTCTACAGCAACAGCCAAATGAATGTTTGAGACTCTCTTGCCTAAGGACAGCCAGGAATTCAGTTCACACAGCAGAAATGATGTCAAGGAAGAACAGGATGGTTGTGTGAGTGATCCAAGAGAACTCAACCAGCAAATAATAGAGCATATGGACAACCAGTTCCCATTCACCACGGGAAGGTTTAAACAAGCACTTAACTTGGCAGGCACTGTCTTGCCCATATGGTCCCTTTCACTTGGAATTGTGCACTGCTTTGATTTGTTTGGAATGATTTATAGCTTTAATATTTTTAGAGGAAAAAAAGTTCGGGTCAAATTCAGATGCAAATTTGTGATTCTTTTGTCAGAAGCTTTCAAGAAGGCCAAGCAGTGTATTTTTCTTAAACCCAGGGCAAAAAAAATATAAATTGAATAATCCAAACACAGCAGTTTCCTGAATAGTGTTGCAGCCTTCACCAGTCTGAGTCTGAAGTGGAGGAAGCACTGAGTAACCCAGGAGAGGGAGAAGGAGAAGGGAAAGAAAACAACTGCCTGGATCCCACGCAGATGTAAACTGGGTCTGGATCTGGCCTGTCAGCCAGAAATGCCATGTGAAGCTGGCTAAGCCTCCTTAGTGCTGGCAGGGGGATTGGTCAGGCACTGCCTCTGCAGAGCTCTTTAGAGATTAAGCTGATTTCCTTCAGCTCAGTGTCAGAAGCCTGTTGTGTCACTGCAAGCCCTGAGCTGCTGTGACAAGGAGCTCGGTGACAGGAGGAGGTTTGACCTGGGTGCAGCTCTTTTCTTTGCCATTTTTCCTCCATGGATTCCGTGGTAAAACATCACACTTGTCTGGAAGTTGAGGGACATAAGTAATTCTTGCCATCTGCTCCCATAGGATTGATTTGCCATGGGATAATCCCATTTTTCAGCTGCTGGCCTTTCTGCTCCCCACAGGCCAGACACAGCTAGGCCAGGTCTGTGTGTCCCCAACACCAAACTCTCCTCTCTGCTCTCTTCCAGGGCCCTCAGAAGAAACACTTGGTGAAGGACAAGCCAGGTATGCAGGAAGAGCTCTAAGGATGGAGATCCAAGGCTGCCTGACTGGGCACTTCCAATAAAGAGGCTCCAAGCCATGCCTGCTCCCTGTGTCCCTTCTGCAGGGGTGTCCTGCCTGTTTCCAGGCTCTTCAGCAGGATGGGAAAAGTGGCATTTGGGATTGGCCCACACGGACAGGGACTCACTGGGACAGCCATTGTCTGCTCTGTCCTCTGGATCCTCCTTTTCCTTTGCCCAGTCAATTTTTCCCACTCACCCAACCCACAACGAAGACTCCCCTTCCTCTCACCCAGCAGGGAGCAGAGCACATTCCAGCACCAGTTTCCACTGGGAATACTGGGAATACAGGGCCTGCCCTGGATCCCTGACTGTCTCTCCCTTCACTGCCTCTCCCACACTGCTTCTCCCTGCTGAAATGCCCCAATCCCATCTCGAATCCTCAGCAGAGGTGGCAATGTGTGTACAACAAGAGGGCTGCTAGGCAGGGCTGGGCAGCGATGGATTTATTCACTTGGGACTCCTTTTCCACCCGTGCTTTCCTTGCAGCCCAGCTGCCTGTGGGGAGGGTGGGGTGCCCTCGGAGATGGGAATTTTGGATCAGAGATCATCCCAATTCCTTTGGTGCAGAACTGGCTGGGGCGTCCTGCACCCTCTTTGGGAACAAGACAGTGGGAAGCCCAGCCCTCCACTGTCCAGAGCTGCCTGCTTGACCAGGAGTCCTGGGAATGTGGGCGTGAAATTCCTGGCTGTGCAGCAGCCTGGCTGTGCCCTGAACGTGTGCTTGCAGGATTTGAGGAGGCTCATCTGCAGAAGCAGAGGATGAGGATGAACCCAGGCACAGCCCTGGGTGCAGTCTGTGGCCAGGCCCCGGCTGTCCCCGTGTCCCAGCGAGGTCCCTGAGCTCTCTGGGCAGTGTCCCTGCCCCTGGGGTTGTGCTTCAGAGCCTCCTGTCCCCCTTGGCTGGCAGGTCCCGGGGCAGTCCTGTGCTGGGTGGCCAAGGATCCAGGCCAGAGCGCATGATGGGAACGATGAGATCGTCCATGTTTGGCATCACCAGAATTTTCTGAAAAGAGGGTTCCAGAATAACAAATCAGCAGGTTTGAACACCGCAGGGACACTGCCTGGAGGTGGCTTGGCAGGAGCCACGCTCAGGTCAGAGACAAGGGCTGTGACCTGGAGGTCCTGAGCTCCCAGCCTCGAGCAGCAGCCCCAGGGGTATCCCAGCTCTGGATATCAGAGTGGGGACAAACAGGAATGGTTTTTCTTTGCCCTGCCCACCTCTATGGCTGCAGGGATGGTCACAGCAGAGGGGAGGGACCAGCACTTTGAAGCCATCCAAATGGGTGGCTTTTGGAGGGGCTGTAAATATCAGTGAGGATATTTCTACTCTCTGACAGAGGTGAGAGGCTGAAAACAAACCCTGGGGAAGGTAAACCTCCCAAACATCCCCAAACCAGAGCAGATGGGTGGATTCAGCCCTTCTGGGACTGCCTGACACCCCAAACCCTCCCTGCTTGGGGCAGGGCTGCAGTCACTTCCCCTCAAGCACTGTGGTGCTCAGACCACCAGCCCTGGAGCTTTTTTTTTTTGGTTTCTGTGTCTTGACTGTTCTAGGCTGGCTGGACCAGACCAGATGTTGGCTTTTTGCAGAAACAACTGGCCCAGACTGAGGTTGATTCTCCCTGATGGCAGCAATGCCCAAGCCTCAGCAGGGTTTGCTGAGCCCCTGAACAGCCCAGGCACCTGGAATTCGTGCTTCAGCTTCTTCTCAATCCACTCGGTGACGTGCAGGAATGTCACCTCCCTCTCGCCCAGCTTCGGGCGCACCTTCAGCTCCAGCTGTGGGGGCACTCGGAAGCTGTACCTGTGAGGGGACAGAAAAGAGGCAGAAAGCACCACCTCCCAGAGATGTGGCACAGCCCTCATGGCCCCACCGCTGGGTTTCAGGGAGGAGGTGGCAGCTCAGGGTCCCCAGCTCTTGTTTTGGCCCAGGTGGAGGCTCAGAGAAATGAGCCTGAGGTCTGTGAGTCACTCTGGGGAGCAGCCCTGGGTTGTTTGTGGCCCAGATGAGCCCAAAGCCCTGCAGCAGGCTCCTTGCAGGGAGCAAGGGCAGCTGGAGGGAGGATGTGCTCAGGGGGGAAGGAGAGCTGGTACCAGACACGGTCCGTGGGCGGCGGGGGGATGTTCACAGCCAGGGTTCCTGCCAGCTCCTGCACCTCCACCGTCAGCAGCAGCGGCGTGTTGGAAACCTCCTCCATCTTCTTCTTGATGAACTCGTTCTCCGTGGCCTTCTGGAAGTACTTGGACTTGGCGATCTTATCCACGAAGCGCAGGATCTTCCTGCTCGTGCTGTTGCCGCTGACGTGGCTAAAACGAGGGGGGCCCTGGCTCAGCCCTGCTGGCTTTTGGGGTCCCCCAGCCCTCTGCCACAGCACCTGAGTCCCTCTGCAGGGCTGCCACCATGTGCTGTGTGTGCCCTGCCGGGGACACCGTCCCTGACCCCTGTGCTGATGTGGCACATTGTGTCCCCCAGCCCCTCCCCGTGCCCCCCACGGCACAACCCCAGCACCCCCTTACCCCTCAGTGCCAGGCGGGGGGAGCCTCTCCCCCAGGGCTCCCACGGGCTCTGCAGTGGTGACATCTTCCTCGTCGGAGGAGCCAGCACTGGATGACTCTGCGTCGCTGTCTGCCAGCAGGATCAGCCGTGGCCTGGCCCTGCGAGCCCCAGGAGATCACGGGCTGCTCTGGGGACAGCAGCCTCGCCTCGCTCGGGCAGGAGGAGCAGGGTGAACCCATCCACGGACAGATTCCTTACCCCTCTCCGCCTGCCTCTGCAGGGCTGCTCTCCTCTGCAGAGCTCTCCTTGCCCAGCTTGCTGAGGTTCATCTTTGTCTCCAGAGTCATCTGCAGTGAGCCGCTGTAGGTGACCTCCATGTCCACCCAGAGCCCTGCCAGGGAGAGGGACAGGGTGAGATCAGGTCAGCACCACAGGGGTCAGAGCTGCTTGTGCACTGCCAAAACCTCCCAGCTTTGGGGACCGGGCTGGCAGCTCAGCAAAGCTGTCCTGGAGCCAGCCCTGGGGTCCCTGTCCCTCCGTGGGGCTCTTACCTCGCTCATTGATGGTGGGGTTGGAGGCACTGAGCACTGAGGGGATGGATGTGCCCATGTCCAGCTCTGTCAGCGTCAGCTCGTTCATGAAATAGGGGAGCTGATGGAGGGAAACCCCACAGGGTATGATCACCACAGCCCGGCACTCACCGTGGGGCCTTGGGAGCAAGGGGCCTTGGGAGCAAGGCTCCCCTCAGTGATCTGATGCTCCTGCCTCTCACCTTGATCTTGCTCAGCTTCTTCTGGATCTTGTTGGACACCTGCTCGGCCCAGTATTGCTCCCGGAGGAAGTCCCAGAAGATTCGCCCCACCAGCGCGTTCATCCAGGCCATGCCCACCGTGTCCTCCCCGAGCTGTGGGGGGACAGCAGCCACCAGCCCCTGCAGCGAGGTGGCCCCATGAGCAGTGGGACCTGCTGTCCTGGTGCTCCCCAGGGCTTGGCCACTCAAACAAACCACAGACTGGAAGTGGCTCCATGCAGGATCCATCAGGCCCTGCTCACTGCTGGAGTCCCACAGGGTTTGTCGCACTCACCTTTGTGGGCGTGGGGCTGCCCAGAGCTCCGTGAGAGGGGCTCCTCTCGGGGCTGGCTGCGCCCTGTGCTGGCACAAATCGGGCCATGTAGGTGTTGTAATCCAGGTAAATCTCCTCAGCGCTTCCCGGCAGATCCTTGTCTGGGTCGCTGGATGGGATGTCCTCAGCGCTGCCCCCGCTGCTGCTGCCGCTGCTCTGCGGAGCTGATCCCATGCCTGGGGACATGGAATCACAGCAGCATTTCGCTTGGGAAATCCCTCTGTCATCAATCCAAGCACCGCCCATGCCACCACTCATCCATGTCCCCAAGAGCCACATCCACACGGCTTTAAGTCCCTCCCGGGATGGGGACTTCACCCCTGCCCTGGGCAGCTGTGCCAGGCCTGGACAGCCCTTTCAGTGAAAGGATTTTTCCTAATATCCAATCTATCGGGTCAGGATGGCATCAGGGATGACACGATGCCTGTCCACAATGCCAGTGACATGCCACCCACTTTGTGCTGACGAGGTGGACTCTCTTGGCTACCCTTTGGGCTCCTTCATGTCCCTCCATGCTCATTGCTGGATCGTGTTCTGGGATCTGTCCCAGCACAACACAGAGGCCGTGGTGGCTGCTCCTCACCTGCCCTGGTGTCACCGTGGCTGCTGGCTGTCCCCCGGGCAGCTTGCACGAGGTGCTGGAACCACTCCTCCTTCTCTCTCCCCGTCCGCCCGAACAGGTACAGACACCTCTCCCTGCAGTCCCCCGGCATGTCCTTCCTCGTCCCCTCATCCCCCTGCAGCTCCGTGTCGTGCTCCTCGCTGCTCCTGCCCTCTCCCTCCGCTGGCTCCGGGAGGAGGACGCAGATGGGATATTTCTTGTTCCACGTCCTCTTTCGGGCCAGGCTGGGGGGACACAGGAACACCTGCAGCGCCGAGAGCGGGGTGAGGCCGGGCCAGAAGTGGGGGTGCCCTCGAGAGGCTCCTGGGCACCGCCGGGCTCACCTTGGCGTCGGTCAGGTCGTAGCAGCGGTGGCTGATGAAGACGGCGTCCAGGATCTCCTCCTCGAAGGTGGCTCGGCGCGGGATGTTGCTCTTGGGGTAGGACAGCTTGAGGGTGGCGCCGTCCAGCACGGCGAGCACCGAGTGCGTGAGCGACGGGTGGAACAGCTCGGGGTCGTACGCGTGCAGCTGGTTCATCCAGCCCTGCAGAAGGGGGGTGAAGGGATCCAGCTGCTGCCCGCTCACCATGGGCACCTCCAACCCCGGGCATCCCATCCAGCCCCTCATCCCGGACCGCCCCTCTCCTACCTGGAGGTGAAGCGTTTCCCGCGGCTCCCCCGGGAGCAGTTTGGGTCTCAGGCGGCCCCAGGGTCCCCGAGCGGCCGGCGGGGCCTTGGGCACGAGGAGGAGGACGGCGAGGAAGCCCAGCAGCAGCCCGCAGAGCAGCCCCACGCAGAGCCCCGCGGCGTAGGGCGGCAGCGGCAGCACCAAGTAGCCGTAGGCGAGGAGGGCGATGGAGGCGAGGGCTCTGCCCGGCACGCTGCCCCCGGATCGCGCCGGCGGCGGCTCCTCCGCGGGCGGTGGCAGAGGGGGCTCGGCGTCTCTCTGCGCCACCTCCACCACCTGGATCACGTCCCCGTAGGAGCAGATCTCGTAGCGGCAGTTCAGCGTGGGCTCCCAGGGCGTCCAGTCCCGCACCCGCCGGCTCCCGGCAACGCGGCTGCCCCCGGGGCTGCCCGCCGGCTCCTTGGCCCGGGCCGTGGGGCTGCTGTCCTCGGCCATCAGGCGGCTGAGGCGGCTCAGGGGCTCCTGCACGGCCTCCGACAGTCGCCTCCTGGTGTCCTCCAGCCTGGCCTCGCGCAGCCGGAGCAGGGTGGCTCGGCTCTCCGACGGCGACACGCTGGGCGACGATGGAGCCGTGCGCGACTTGGCCGGGCTCAGCCGGGGCTGGGGGACCCGGGGCAGGTCGGCCAGGAGCATCCCGGCGGGCTGCGGCGAAGGGGGACGCTTGGTGTCCCTGTCGGCGCCGGGAAGGAGCCCGCAGCCGTCCCGCTCCTCCCTGGTGCCGCCGGGATGGGGCGTCGGGCTCTCGGTGTCCCCGCGCCGAGGCGAGCCCGGGGATGGCGCCAGGGCTGGGGAGGCGTCTGCTGCCACCGCAGCCTGGTCTGCCATCGCTCGCATCGCCGGTGGCACTGCCGAGGGACAGGGGAGCAGCTGTCAGAGCTGGAGGAGCTCCGTGTCACCTCAGGGCACAGAACATCCCTGCCCGGCCCTGCCTCTCCCGTTGGCATCGCCCTCGGGCATCTCTCGGGACCCATCTCTGAGGGTTGGGCGCCTTCCAGCCTATTTCGGGATGCGCTCGGGGCGCAGAGCCTGTGGCTCTCGCTGAGCTTCCCGGCAGGGCTGGGCTGCGGGAGGCACCGCGCTGGGATGAGCTCAATAAGGGAAACCGCTTGTCTAACGAGGATCAACCTCAGCCAGGCAATTAGCGACGGCGCTGCCGAGAGCCCGGAGCTGCCGGCCAGGGCTGCAGCCAGACCGGGGGATTTCCCTCACCAGGACATTCCACCGATCCCAGTGCGAGTGCTGGGGCTGCGAGGAGGGATGCCAGGCCAGCGGGCAGGACTCCCTGACTCCTCTAAATGTCCATGCTTTGGCCCCTGCTTCAAGCACTGCGTGAATCCAAAATGGAGCCAGCCTGACCTGCGGCCCCAGAGCAGAGTGGGGATGCTCCAGAAGCGCAGTCAGGAATCTCTTGGCTTTACTGGGGGGCACAAAAGTTCTTCTAACACAAAGTTTCCATTGCCCTGAGGGGGTCCCTGGCCTCAACAAAGCGCTGTCCTGTCCCCAGCGGCCACCACCATCCCTCATTGCTGCGCTCCTGCCAAAGCCATGCACTGACCCGCTCTGAGCTGCGCCCCCTCGGCGATTTTGGGAGGGAGAAGGGCTCTGCAGGACAGGCTCTGCAGGGCCACCAAGGATGCTGAGCCAGCTCCCAGCAGGGCCGTGGAGTGCTCAACCCCCCCTGCCCTCTTCCCCTCGCAGCATCCCTGCAGCAGGAGCAGCAATGCATCCCAGGGACCCTGGGGCTGCCTCACGCTTCCACCGCGCCGCCCTGGATCTTCAAAGCTCCTCAGCGCCAGGAATTAATTACAGCCTGTGCCGCAGCTGCCTCCAGCCCCCTTTATATAATCTCAGCTCTTGCTTTGCTTCTCCTTTCCAGGAGCCACTTGTTAACCCCAAACCATCCGCGGGTGATTGTCCCAGTGCTCCCAGCTCCCGGCAGAGAGCCTGGCTGGGGGCTGCTGCTGCCCAGCCCGTGGGCAGGGCTGTGACACTGCTGGCACCGCTGGCACCTGGCAAGGCACCAAAATAGCCACACGAGGTGTGACCAGAGGGAAACGAGCAGTGGGGCTGAGCCTGAGAGGGAACCTGGTCTAGTGGAAGGTGTCCCTGCCCACTGCAGCGGTGGTCTTTAAGGTCCCTTCCCACCCCAAGCATTCCACGATTGTGTGATTCCAAGGGATCTCCCCTCTGAGGCGACAGGGCTCTGTCCACCTTCCCCACAAGCACTGCAGCCCAGACATCCCTTTGCCCTTCATCGTGCAGGGTTCTCAGTGCCCCACATGCCAGCCACTCCCAGTACCCCCAGTACTGCCCAGCACCCCTGGCTGCTCCTACCAGAACGCCCCGGGGCTGCTCCTCGGAGGCTCCTGTCCGGCCACTGCCCCCTGTCCCCGCCAGGTCAGGGGGACATCGGGTCCCCTGCGCTGGGCTCGGTGCTCCGCTCCGCCGTGCCCGGCTCTCCGTTCCCACCGCTCCCGTACTCGTGGGTTTTAAAAGCTAAAAAAAAAAAAAAAAAAAAGGGAAAAAAAAGAAGTCTGTTTCCTGAGAGACCATTAGCACGGTGGAAGACGGAGATAATAATAGCCTGGGTTTGTATGGGAGTTCTCCTCTGGCAGGGATGGTGAGTACAGCGGGGGCTACGCTGCTGCTGCAGCCACCTCTGGGGAGGGAGGGGGTGCTGGAGGGTGGGGTGCAGCAGGATAGACCCCGCTGGGTGCCACAGCTGGGCCACCAGCACCCCGAGAGGGAGGTGCAGCCCTGGGGGAGGCTTTGCTGCTGCCTCAGAGAGCAAATACCAAGTGTGGAGGTGCCCAAGCATCAACCCACCTCGGTGGGCTCATCTCCAGCCTGTGGCTCTGCAGGGTTGGGGGGATCTTTGTGCTCTTTACAGCATCTGGGTGGGCTCAGCGGGGTCACAGGGCAAGGGGGATGACGGTGGCTCTGGAGGTGACAGCAAACAGCTCTCAGGGGGTGATCCCACCTGTTCTGGGACATCCCCAGAAGGGATTGGGGTTGTTGGGATGTCTGCTGAGGAACACTGCTTGGGACACTCAGCCCAGGATGGTCACATCTCTGCAGGGCAGGGACACCAGTCCCCTAATGACAATGTCCCCTCTCCCTCTGGTGTGTGGAAACACCAAAACCATAACCATCAGTGAGCCTCTCCGCTCGATTCCAGCTCCAAAATCCCGCTCCTTGCTGCCAGCTTTGGTTCAAATTCAGATCTTGACATGACCTGACAGAGACAAGCTGCAGCCCAGCTCGGGCTGGTGTCTTGGAGTGTGTCCCCCTGAAACATCCCCTCCACAGGACCAAGGCAGCAGGAGGTGGCACGGCACAGCCTGGCACGGTGGGAGTTCCCATGTGGGCACTGCCTGCCCGGTGTTTGCTTTGGTTGTAGAATCAGGGAGTTAATTGAAATATTAACTTCATTAACTTCCCTCAGCCCTCTGTGGTTAATTAGGGTGGGGGTGGCACTGCTGGCGGGGATGTGGCACCATGGCAGCACTTTCCTGGCCAAATGAGCTGGAAATCCCTCTCTAATCATCTGCACAAAACATCGTGACATAGCCCAGCTGTGACACTGTCCCTGGAGCACTCTGCATTATCCCGGGATCAGGGAGCACCGAGGTGGCTTTGAGGGAATTCTGCAAGCTCAAATGCAACTTTGGGCAGTGGGTTGGGCAGTGTGGGATCCCAGCTCCATCCTCAGCTCCCAGTTCCACATCACCTCGCTCCCTCTCAGGGGTTTTACTGGTGGATACTGGGGTGGGTTTTGTGCTGCTGGGGGAACGAGGAGCCAGGTGGGCTCTGGAATGCCTCCAGCAGGATGCTGAGAGCCAGCCAGCCCCAGGATCCGCTCCCAAAACCTCGACAGCACCCTGCGCATCCCAGGGCTTGAGCTCAGCCCTGCTGCTCGATGGACTCTGCTTTGCTCCCATGCCTCAGCCATTCCAAATCCCTGTGCTGGTCTTCCCAAGACCTTCGCATCCCTCATGGCACAGCCCCTGCAGTTCCTGGGAGCTCTCAGCCGTGGGGAAGGATCCAGCCAGTTCCAGCATCATCCCGTTTGCGGCGGCACAGCCTCGCTGCCGGAATTCCAGCGAGCAGCAGTTACCGGATGCATGATGCTGCCGAGACCTGCCGGCTGCTGCGGCTGCTTCCACCGCCTGGAAATCCACACCCCGCAGGTGTGCAGGGCCCCTGGAGCCTGTCTGGAGCTTTCCCTGACATCCCGCTCCTCTGATCTCGGCGGATCTTACGGGAGGCGCTTTCAAAGCGGCGCATCCCCCTCGCTCCCTCCCGCGCGGTGACGCGGCGCATTCCCGGCTCCCCGCGCCCCGCCGTGCCGAGCCCCTTCCTCCCCCTGCCCGGGCTGCTGCCACGAGCCAGCAATCCCCGGGGCTGGAGAGGGAGCTCAGCCCGCCCGGGATGGAGCCTGACCTAATTCAAAGCGGCAGCGTCCAGAGGGCAGCGGCACCGCCGGCTCTGGCCCCGCGCAGGGGTCCCGCAGCCCCGGGGCAGCTCCCTGCCGCTGGACACGTCCCCTGGCATTAGGGAATGGGGAGATGTCCAAGCGCATGGCTGCGGCCGCAGGGCCAGGGCAGCAGAGCCAGACTCTAGTTTTGTCCAAAATTCAGCAAAATGTTTTCCTCTTGCACCAAGGAAGGTGCCATTTCCACCGAGATGCCGCGTCTGGGGACTCGGCCGAGAGGTTTTGGACAAACTACAAAAGAAGGGATTTGCGGTGCTGGTGTTTGGAAGGAGAAGGAAGCTGCAGCAGCTCGTCCCCTTTGGAACCTGCCCAGTTCACCTTCAAAGCCCTCACCTTGCCACATGCCGGCTGTCACCTCCTCCTCTCGGGGACCTCCCTCGCCCACGACGGGCCCCGGCCAGACCCCGCACCGCTCCGTGGGAGGCTCCCCACGGGTGACCCGGCTCTGCGCTCCCGGGGCAGGGTGGGCCCTGCTGTGCCTGCTCCTGCACCATCCTCAGAGCCCCGGGGATGCTTGAGGATCCCCAGTCCCAACCTCCACCAGCCCTGCTGGGGAAACTGGGGCTGCCTGGCCCCGCCGCCCGCCCCGGAGCCCCGCAGCGCCGGTACCTGCGGCTGGCAGGGCGGCCCGGGGAGACGGGAAGGGTCGGTCGGTCCCGGTGATGGAGAAGGACGAGCAACGCTGGGGAGTCGGAGTGGCCCCAGTGCCGGGGGAGGATAACGTGGGGGTCAGTCCCGTTGCCGGCGGGGACCGGACCTTGCGGCGGGGGAGGAGAGCCGGTGCCGGTGTCAGTGCCAGTGACGGTGCCGGCGCTGCTGGAGGCCGGTCGGTCCCGGTGCGGGGATCCAAGCACCGGTGTCGGTGCCGGGATAGCAGGGCCGCTCGCGGTGCCGGTGCCGGTTCCAGTCCCGGCGGTGAAGAGCCGGTACCGGAGGCTCGGTCGCGGTCCCGCTGCCGGCTGCGGATGCCCCGAGCCGGGCTGGCGCCCGCCCCGCTCCCGCCGGCGCTGCCGGAGCATCCGCAGCCCCGAGCCGGCTCCGCGCTCCGCCCCGCGCCCCCCGCGCCCCCCCCGCATCCCGCGCCCACCGGGGCTGCCCTCGCTCCGCCGCCGCCACGGGGAGGCTGCACGGGGGCTGCGGGCAGGGCCGGGGGTCCCGCGGGGATGCTGGGGGGACGGAGCGGAGTCCCCCCGGTACCGGGAGCCCCCCGGAACCGCCGGACCGGAGCGCCCTCTGCGGACGGCGGGGCGGGCGGCAGGGGCGGGAGCGGGGGAGGGACCGGGGAGGGACACGGGGGGTGGCCTGGCGATGGGAGGGACACCGGGGGTGGCCCGGTGTATGGGCGGAGCGGAACGGGCCGGGAGAGCGGAACCGGCCGGGGCGGCGGGCGCAGCCATGTCCTTCTGCTCCTTCGTGGGGGGAGAGGTGTTCAAGGACCACTTCCAGCCGGGTGAGGGGCTGCCCGAGCCATCCGGGGGTGCGGCCGGGGGGATCCCCAGCGGGCCGGGCGGGGGGCGTCAGCCGGCGAGGCGGAACCCCCCGGGTGAGGGTTTGAGGGGGTTTGGGGGTGTCGTTCTGCGGAGCATCCTCCACCGTGCGGACCGGCTGGGGGTTCCCTCTCTGCGGTCTGTGTTGGGAATCCTCCCGGTGGGCTGGGGGAATCCTCCCCGATGGTGAGGGGGGCCCTAACAGGGGCTCGGGTCCCTACAGGAGCCCCTTGGGGGGATCCCGCCCTGGGGGAACCCCTGTGTGGGATGGGGGTCCTGCCCTCCCACCGCCCCGCCTGGCCCTGGGGGTTCCGGGGGACATCCGGCAGCCTCAGCTGGCAGCGACCCGCTCGGGCAAAGTCCCCACGTGTGTCCCGTGCCGAGGTGTCCCCGCGCTGTCCCCTGCGCTGAGCCCCGTCCCTCCCTCCCCAGGCATCTACGTGTGTGCCAAGTGTGGCCATGAGCTCTTCTCCAGCCGCGCCAAGTACGAGCACTCGTCACCCTGGCCAGCCTTCACCGAGACCCTGCGCGGCGACAGCGTGGCCAAGCGCGAGGAGCGCCCGGGGGCTCTGAAGGTGCCCAACCCCAAATCCTTGTCATGTCACCAAAATCCACCCCCCGGGCTTGTTCTCCACGAGCCCGCGGGGAAAACCCGGATTGCTGCCAAGCCCTGCCCTTGCTTTTGCAGGTGACGTGTGGCAAGTGTGGCAACGGGCTGGGCCACGAGTTCCTCAACGACGGGCCCAAGCGGGGCCAGTCCCGCTTCTGAATATTCAGCAGCTCGCTGAAATTCGTCCCGAAAGGTACCGGCTGTGCCTTGGCAGCTCTCCCGGCCCGTGGAGATATTTTTGGGGCACGCTGTGTGCACTGCTTTCGGCAGGGCGGCCCTGGCCGTGCTGATAACGCCGAGGAGCTGCTCGTGGAATAAATCACGATCCTGCTGGAGCTCCTGGGTGTGACCACAGCTCTCCGTGGTTTGAGGGGTGGCTGAGTTTTGGGGGGTTTCTCTGGGGGTGCAAAGCGAGGGCAGGGAGCCCCCGTGGTGGCACTCGGGCTGAGTGACCCTGAGTGACCCTGCTGGTCGCTCCCTGGGGAAGTTGGCAAAGAAAAGACTGTCAAGGAAAGGCTCCAGGAGGCCAAATTCTGGGCAGCACCACAGCCATGAGCTGCTGTCCTGCTTGTCAGGCTGGGATGGTGGTGATGGTGTGTAGCAACACCCCCAAATGAAAAGGGCTGGTGCTTCTGGAGGAAGAAACACAGTCCCTGATTGTTCCTCCCCCTTTTTTAGGTAAAGCTGACAACGACCTGAAGGAGAAGTAAGCGAGCTGCTGCACCTGGCACTGCCCTGGGCTGATCCTGCCTTCACTCCTTGGGGTGCACTGTCCTGCCAAGGGACCCACAGCAGGAGGAACCCCGAAGAAGCTCCTGCTTTCCCTGATCTCTTTCTCCCCTGGCTTTACTGCCATGGTTGTTTCCTGTTTTCCCTGTCACGGTTCTTTTCTGGTTTCCCTGTCATGGTTTCCCCCTGGTTTCCCTAATCTGGTCCTGCCGTGGTTTCCCTGTCACAGTTGTTTCCTGGTTTCCCTGTCACAGTTGTTTCCTGGTTTCCCTGTCACAGTTCTCTCCTGGTTTCCCTGTCACAGTTCTCTCCTGGTTTCCCTGTCACGGGTCTCTCCTGGTTTCCCTGTCACAGTTCTCTCCTGGTTTCCCTGTCACAGTTCTCTCCTGGTTTCCCTGTCACGTTTCTCTCCTGGTTTCCCTGGTCTGGTTTCTCCATGGAGCTGTTCCAGCTCCACCCAAGGAGCTCCTGTGCCTGTGCTCCTGCCTCTGCTGAGCTCTGGGGAGGCTCTGCTGCTGTCTTCAGCCGAGGCAGGACAGTTTCCAGATCCCAGGCAGGCACTGATGCAGTCCAGGGTGGCTCTGTTGGCACTTCCAGGGAGTAGCACAGGATCAGCTGAGGTCAGGGTCGGGGTTAATCCCTGGAGCTATTCTGGGCTGGGATCATGGTATGAATTGCCCTATATAAACCCTTCCAGGGTGCTGGGGCAAGGATGTTTTATGGCCCCACTGGGCAGCATCCAGGTTTTTCCCCCTTTGCCCTCCTTGCACACAGCAGAGACGGTTCTACATCCACGTCCTCCATTCTGCTCTGGCCTTACACCTGATTCAGCACTGTGCAATAATCCCAGTGGCACTCAGGATCCCCCTGGCAGTGCCCTGGTGGGAGGGAGGCTGGAACTGAGCCCACAGGCTGTGCTTGGCACCACTCAGGCTCTGGGAATGGTGTCTGGGCTGCCTCAATGCTCTCAAGGGCTGTCACACTGATTCTTAATTCAGCACCTGATTCGTGGCCTTCCCTCCCTGTCCCAGAAGCCAAATCCTCCTCTGGAATCGATGCACAAGGATCTTTAGAGATGGCAACAACTGCTGCTGGCTGTGGGGTTTGGGGTTTGTGCTGCTGGTGCTGCTCAGTGCAGCTGAACACCTTGGGGGTTCCTCTCCATGTGTTTTGCCTCAATCCCACAGATCCGAGGGCACCAGGGGCAGTCTGACACACCAGCATTCCCTGGAGCTCACTGCTGGTCTGGTACCTCTCTCCATACTGAAAATAAAGCACTGATTCACTGTGTTGGAGTGTTAAACACGCTGGGAGTGACATCCCAGTGCTGTGGGTTACTCCTGTGCTCGGGGGCTGCAGGGTTGGGGATGCTGTGGGTTTGCTGTGGGGTTACCCAGAATCTCTTCCCATTATCCCATGGAAAAAGGGGTTGCTGGTGCATTGGAGGCCTTTGGGGCATTCCCAGGGCCAAAACTCCACCGGGAAGGTTTCTGTTTCCCTCCTTTTTTCCAAATGAAGCTGGTTTTAGCTTGTTCCAGGTGTGTTCTTTGTGCTTCCTGGGCTGTCAGGGTTTTCTGGGCGCAGGGAGCTGAGTTTCTCACCAAACCTTCCCCACACAAAGCTGTCTGCACGACTGGGAGCTCCAACCCCCTGCCTCACAGGGATACCTGATCCTGGAGCCTGCAGGCTCTAGCTGGGCTCTGCCAGACTCCAGTTCCCTCCTCCAAGGGGCTGAAGTCCTCTCTGGGACTTGGCAGCCAGCGCCAGGTCTCCCCCCAGTGCCCTCAACTCGGGTCAATCTCCACCTCAGGTATTCACCAAGTTCCAGTCTGAAGGTCCAAGCTGCCTTTTGACTGATTAATCCTTGGATTTTTGGATATTAGTGGGAAACTCTTCCCTGGGGGGTGGGAAGGGGCTGGGATGGAATTCCCAAGAAGGTGTGGCTGCCCCTGGATTCCTGGAAGTGTCCAGGGCCAGGCTGGACAGGGCTTGGAGCAGCCTGGGATGGTGGAAGGTGTCCCTGCCATGGCAGGGGTGGCACTGGATGGTTTTTAAGGTCCTTCCCACCCAAACCATTCCAGGATTCCCTCTGAATCCATGAGCCCAGAGAGCTGGAAGTGTGCAAAGAAGGGATTTTTTGACTGATTTCCCTCGAGATGCTGCAGTGGGTGGAAATCTTGGGACGGCAGAGATTCCTCCCCGTGGAGATCCAGCCGGGATTGCTGGCACTCCTGCCCTGCCCGGCAGCCTGTGCCGCGGGGAATCCAGCCGGAATTCCGCGCTGCCTTGCAGTTTGTGGATGCGAGCACGGGAGGGTGCAAGTGCCTTTCCTAACCCGTGCAGGAGGGAAGAGAAGAAGGAGGATGCTGCCCTGGGATCCCGGCAGGAGCAGCGAAATATCCCCGGAGCCAAAATCCCCAGGGTGGGTTAGATAGGGGTGGGAAATTTTCATGGAAATCTGGCTGGAAATGGTATTTTGACAGGGATATTAAAGACCTGAGGGTATAGGGCTCCAGGCAGTGCTGAGGAGTCAGGGTGCAATCCCACAGGGCAGATCCCTTCCCAATATACCAACATCCCAACATCCCAATATCCCAACATCCCAATATCCCAACATCCCAATATCCCAATATCCCATCCCATCCCAATATCCCATCCAATCCCATCCCATCCCAATATCCCATCCCATTATCCCATTATCCCATCCCATCTCCCCAGGCACCCCCAGCCCTGAGCACCACAAGGTTCCTCTCCCTCTCTGCACCACCGTGGCTGCTCGGGACACTCGGAAATCTGCTCTTCCCTCCCTCCCTCCACGGCCCGGGCATTCCCTCTGCCATTCCTTCTGATTTAATGATCCCACTAATGACAACTCTGCCTTAACGAGAGGATTTCGCTTAGTCGGGAGCAGCAGCCCCAGCCCGGCTTTAACGACACAAATTCAATTACGTTTCCAGGCCTACGCAAACTTCCCTGATTGTTTAAGAAATCATTCATTTCCTCCCCCGTAGCCTCCAGTTGACCTCCCTTTTGAGTTTTGTCATTTTTTTTTCCCCCCCACAAGCCACGCACAGGACCTGCCCCTGACCCTCCTCGGGATGGCTCCAGCCGCCGGCAAAGCGTCCAGAGCCCGCCGAGATTCAGATTAATTCTCCAATAAGGCAACAAGCCCTATAGAAATTATGTTATCCAAGGAAAAGGAAAAGGACCTGGAGGCACTCGGAAGCTCTAATTACCGCTATTCCTCGGAGCCACAGCCTGGCTGCTGCTGCTCCTCCTGCACCCTGGAATTCTTGCCCAAGTGTCACAGCGATGGCTCCTTTTGTGTTTGTGTAATTCTGTTTAATTTTACCCTTTGGTCCACAGTTTTTCCCATTCCAAAAGCCCAAAGCAGCACTTTTGGGGGGTTACACATCCCCTGGGACGTGGAGCACAGCCCGATTTGGGGTGCTCTGGCACTGTCATTCCTGGCAAAGGTTGCCTTCATCCCAAACTGTGCCAGCTTCCATCCCTTTGGTGGCTTCTGGAGCATCAGTTTGCCTCAAAGGGATTATTTGGGTTCCTTTTGGGGCTGTGAAAGTGCAGTTGTGTTCATTACAGAAAATAAAGGGGATGGAAATGAAGAAAGTCCAACCCCGTCAGGATTTCGGGGTTGGCAGGAGGAGAGGAGCTTCCCATGGTCTCACCTGCTCCATCCCTGATCTCACCTTCCCCCAGCACTTCCAGATGCAGCCGGAGAAAATCTAAAGCTTGTTGCAGTTCATTCACCAATAATATCTGCACCTCCCTGTCCCAAATCCCTCTGCTTCCCGGGCTGATCCCATTCCCGAAATTCCCTTAATCCGACTGAACCTCCCAGAGCCACAAGGTGGGGAAATTTGTTCTCGGTTTGTGGCGTGTGTTAATTAGGGGAGATAATGACTGGAGACATCCAGAGCCAGTCTGAGCACGCCGGAAAAATGTTTAGCCCCAGGAAAATTTTAATCCTATTTTTTTTTCCCCCTTCCCTGGTTGTTGAGATCCGACTTTTTTAAGGCAATTAGCGAGGGTTTAGTTGTTAATCAGTCATCCTTAGACACTTGCTTTGGGGTCTTACCTCCTGCTCCCAAGTGAGCATCGCCTCTAATCACGAGGCTCGTTTTTGATGTGGGAAATACCTGTCCCAGGCGTGTTCCTGCACCGGCTGCACCCGGACAGGACAGGGGAGGTTCAGATGGGAAAATGAGAATATTTTTTCACGGAAGAGGTTGTGAAGCCCTGGAACTGCTGGTGGAGTCGGCAGAAATGGTGATTCCAGCATCACTCCAGCCCTGCCAGCATCAGTCCAGCATTCCCAGCATCATCCCACCCGTGTGTCAACATCATCCCAACCCTGCCAGCATCATCCTAGCACTCCCAGCATCATCCCAGCTCTCCCAGCATCATCCCAGCACTCCCAGCATCGCCTCCAGCCCTGTGTCAACATCATCCCAGCCCTGCCAGCACATCCAGTCCCAGCATCATCCAGCTTCAGCATCACCAGCCCTGTCACATCATCCAGCCTCCAGCTCGCCAGCTCCCAGCATCACCCAGTGCGCTCCAGCCCTGTGTCAACATCATCCCAGCCCTCCCAGCACCATCCCAGTACTCCCAGCATCACTCCAGCCCTTCACCAGCATCACTCCAGCCCTGTGTCAACATCATCCCAGCCCTGCCAGCGTCGGTCCAGCACTCCCAGCATCATCCCAGCTCTCCCAGCATCATCCCAGCTCTCCCAGCATCACTCCAGCCCTTCACCAGCATCACTCCAGCCCTTCACCAGCATCATCCCAGCTCTCCCAGCACTGGTCCAGCCCTCCCAGCACCTCTCCAGCCCTGTGACCATCCATCCAGCCCCGTGGCTGCTCCAGTGGCCACCCCGATGTGCCACAACCCCAAATCCCGTGCTGGAGCTGGAAGGCGATGCCCGGCCGGGGCTCTCCCCCCACGTGGCTGCTCTTTTAAACAATCCACTTGCCTGTCTTCGGTAATGATTTGTTGCTTGTAAAGCCGCCGTGATTAACTACAGTTTAGCCTCCTGGTTTCATGTCTTATCATGTTTCATCTCACACAAAAGACATTTACAGTCTATTTTCAACTTCAAAGCGAATGCTTCTCGCGTGAGCATTAAGGCAGGCAAATATTTAAGTAGAACCTGTATGGTATTAGTGTCTCTTGATGTTCCCTGCTGAGTGAGGATGGATGGCTGCCCCAAAAGGCAGGTTTTTCCTATTGTTTTATGCACCAGTGATTAATATTTCATGTTCCCACTGTTATAGATTTGCCGGCTGGCACTGGCCTGCCCTGACAGGGCTTTCTTCATGTCTTACATGGCCAGCTTTTGTGCGCTTGGATATAGGGAGTGTGACTCTTGGCAGGTTCCTCTGGGCTTATTGAAGCCTCCTGCCTGATTTTTTCGAATTAAATTTGTCCTGGCGGCGTTAGGGAGGGTGGTGTGATCTCCTTCCCCACCCACACCTCTGTCCCATCCCTTCAGGGAGCCCTTGGCTGCCCCACATTTTGGGTGGGTGCTGTGCCCTCCCTCCCTGGCTGCTCCCATCCCCGGTGCCACCCTCTGTGGCACTGCCACCACACCCTGGCACTGCCACCACACCCTGGCACTGCCCGCGGGGCTCTGCTCCCCAGCTCCACAGGAGGAAACAGCCCAGGAACAGATTCCTCTGCTTTGAAGCCAGGCTGGTGCTGGTTTGCCTGAACATTAAATAGAATCAACCCAGGAACGGCAAGGGCCGGCTCTGCTTATCCTCCAGCCTGGAGTTCATCTAATTCAATTAGCATGAACGGTAAATAGAGCTCGTTTTAATTCAGATGCAGGGGTTGTTGTGGCTCCATCCCTTAATTTCAGGAGCAGGGGAGCTGTGGGAAAGCTGCCAAGAATTCCTGCAAAGCCCACTTTTGCTCCAGCACGGCAGGCTCCGGCTCTGGGTGCTCAGAGGCCACCTCGAGTTATGTTTGGGATGAGGTGGGAGCTTCCCACAGCACCTGGGAGGCCACAGGGATTTTAAACTGCGTCATTATTAGGTGGAAAATACAGACTTGAAAGCCACTAGGAGGGAATAAGTGGTGGAGTCTATTTAAAGAGGAAAAGCTCCTCTCGGGAGCGATGCTGGGGACATGTGTCTGCAGGGCTGCGCTCATTCCTCCCGGATTATTTTCAATTTGAGCATCTTTTCTGCATCACAGTCTATCTTTGCTCCCCTCTGACGTCTTGGGATTTTATGGCCGGGCTTGTTCCTGCCAGCAGGGCCACAGCTCTGCTGGAAATCAACTCCTCTGCGCTCAACCCAATCTCGCAGGCATCCCGTTCAAAGCCAGGCTTCAAATGAGTTAATCTCGGATTAATTTAAACTTGTTGCTCGGCCGGGTGAAGCGCCAAGGCTCTGGCAGGGATGTAGCACAGGCGGGAGGTGCTGCCTCTCCCAGCACAGCCCATGTCTGTCTGTCCGTCTGTCTGTCCGGCTGTGCAGTGCTGATCCACGCAGCTCCCCGGATAAACCAACCCCCAGAAATGGGGTGCTGTGCTCTTTTCCCGGGAATTGTGGCAGGAAAGGGGCAGTTTGAGGGTGCAGGTGTGCCCAGGCGGGTGCTGTGAGGTCGGTGAGGGGTCAGGAAGCTGCTGAGACACCTCCAAACCGAGCGAGGAGCTGTGCCAGGCGACACCTCTGCCTCGGCGGGGATTAAACGGGAACAAGGAGGGGCTGGGATTTGCCAATAGCCGCCGAGGGGCGAGATGGATCGGGGCGAGATGGATCCTGTCTCCGATTCCAGCTGCTCACCCAAATATGCGAGGTATTTGTTTGATTTCTCCATTTGAGGCCAGCGCCGTGTCCTGATGCTTATCAAACCTGGGGCTTGGGCCGAGGCTCCGGGGGTGAACTGTGCTCTCCTGTTCATCCAAGGAATCACTTAAATCCTCCAAATCTGACTCAGATTGAGCCCCGAGGTGCGGTTTGTGTGTCACAGTTGGAGCAGCACTGTTTTCACCCCGTGTCGTGCAGGATCTGAGATCGTGCTTTGTGTGACAGCAGGGCGAGATTTTGGATCCCGGAGCGTCCAAAGGGAGCTGTGACCACCCGAGCTCAGCCCCGGCCAGGCTCCGAGTGACTCCCCATGCTTCCCAGGCTGGGGAAAATCATTTTTCCTGGGGAAAATCATTTTTCCTGGGGAAATCATCTGGCTGGCGCCGCGGTCCTGCTCCACCCGCCCGGCTCTCCCCGGAGACCTGAGCCGCGCTGGTGCTTCCCGGGAGAGCTCAGCCCACGAGGAAGCTTCAAGGACTGCAAAACCATAAAGCAGCCTGTAAAATTAGCGGCTAATTAGCAGCGACTGCAGGGTAGATCACACGGCGGGGTCAGCCGTGCTCCCCTGCCCCAGATCTGCGTGCTCTCCTAGCCCAGAGCCACCGCCTCGAAATTGCGAAATTAGGGGGAAAACAAGGGATTTGTTGCGACAAATGATAAGGGGAAATGGAAACACCTCCCAGCATCTGCCTCCGGGCGCTGCTGTCCCCAGGAGGGAAGGGACAGTGGCAGAGTGGCTGTGGCTCCTGGCAGGACGAGATCAGGACGAGATCCCATCCCGGGATGTAGCCAGGGATGGATGTGGGCTGGAGCAGGGTCTGGGTGTCCCCTGCCACCAAATCTATTGTCCCCTGCTGCGGCACGGAGGGAAGGGCTGGCACAGCCCCCAGCACAGGGACGGGGATGGAGCAACAAATAACCAACCGAGCAAAACCAACCAAACAAAAAAATCCCACGGATCAACAAATATCCCCCGGACACGGGTTATTGTTGGAGAATTTTCAGGGTTGGGATTTTCCCTTTCCTCTGCTCCGGTTGCAGGCAGCCCCGAGCTGGGCAGCCTCGGAGGAGCCGAGGACTGCAAAGCATTTGCTGCAGAATCTGAAGAATTTGGAGCGAAACCCCCAAAGAAATTAAGGACAGATGGGTTAGAGGGGGGGAAAAAAAGAAACCCAAATTCCTTCTGCTGCTCGGTGCCTGCCTCCGGGGCAGTGCCTCATCCCTGCTGCGGCTGTGCTGAGGGGATGGAGGGAGGGATGGAGGGATGGATGGATAGATGGATGGATGGATGATGGAGGGATGGATGGATAGATGGATGGATGGATGGATGGATGATGGAGGGATGGATGGAGGGATGGAGGGATGGACATCTTTCATGCCAGGCAACCACGGAGGGGACATCAGGACCTCTGCCCAGGGCTGATGCTCCTGCAGCACCCAAGGCCATTCCCGCTGTGCCCACGGCTGATCCTGCTGGCCTGGAGGACTCAGAGCTCCTCTGGACATCCCTGTGTTTCCATCCCCGCTCCTCAAGAGGAACAAAGGGAGGGATATGGGAGGAAAATAAACCTCCCCTCCTGCATCCACCAGCTCCCGGTGAGGCTCCGGGGTTGTGCAGAGCCCAGGGCCTGCCCGGGGTGTGCTCCCCATCCCCACCGCCGTGTTTATGTGCCCTAATCACCGGGATTAGGAGCTTTCTGCTCGGGCTGGCGCTGGCAGAGTCACCCAACACCTGCGTGCTGACTTCAGCACCTCGGATATTTCTGATGCAATTCCTTTTATTCCCCTCCTAAAGCAAACGCGACGTGTTAATGGGTAGAAATGAAGCATAATCGTTCCTTTGTGTGAAATCGCAGCAGTTTGGTTGCAAAACTGGAGCTGGAAACAGGTTGGGGTGGGGAACACCTGGTTTGGGATCGCCGGGAGAGCAAACAGCCTGTGGAGCTGCTGGTGGGAGGAAAACCAGCGGGGAGGGATGGGGAATGGGGATGGGGATTGGGGATTGGGGAATATGGAATGGGGAATGGGGAATGGGGAATGGGGAATGGGGAATGAATGGGGAATGGCGAATGAATGGGGAATGCAGAACGGAGAATGGGGATTGGGAAATGGGGACTGGGGATTGGGGATTCGGGAATGGGGGAATGGGGAATGAATGGGGAATGGGGATTGGGGAATGGGGAATGGGGATTGGGGAATGGGAAATGGGGATTGGGGATTGGGAAATGGGAAATGGGGATTGGGAAATGGGAAATGGGGATTGGGGAATGGGGAATGGAGCGTCTCCTCCTCTCTGAAGGTGCTGTGGAGAGCGGCTGGGGCACAGGGCTCACTCTCAGGGTGTGTTTGATAATCTCCCACGTGCCAGGCTGAGGTAAACCACCTCCAGAGGAAGGCACGGCTGGCACTGCGGGGCCGGGAGGGGACGAGGCCGAGTGCTCGCGGATGCAGCGCTCCAGATGCAAACAATAAGGCGGGCGGATCTTGATTTCATCTGTCGAGTAATTGGGCTGGAAGTCTGTGATGGTAATGACTCCACATCAAGCGCTCAGATGTGACCCATCCCGGGCCGGGGGGGTTGGGGGCTGCAGCCCGTGGTGGCCATGATGAATATCCCCCAGATGTTCTCCCCCAGATGTTGTCCCCCGGGGGAGGCCAGAGCCACACGTGTGTTGTTAATAACGCCGAGGAGCTGAGGTTAAAAATGACCACATGAGCCGCGGGATGGTGGGGCCTGCTGGGGGGGACTGTCCCCATGTCCTGGCTCTGGGCTTGGGGCTGGGTGGGGTGGGGGGTCCCAGCCTGAAGAGCCCCCTGACACCCCTTCAGGCAGCTCTGGGTGTTGTGGGGAGGCAGAGGATGCTCCGAGGAGCTCTGACAGCCATGAGGGTCAAAGATGGGGGTGACACAAGTGACAGGAATGCCCCAGGAGGCACATCAGGGCAGATCCCAAAGGCTTGTCCCAGTTCCAGGGATGTCAGACACTGGGCTCTTCATTTAAGCCCCTGACTGCCTTTGGGTTGTTGTCTCCAAAGCTCTGCAGCACTGGGATGCAAACCTTGTCTGTGGCTACCTGAGATCCTGAGGAAGAGCCTGGAAAACCTCCTGGTCCCTGTGCCAGGCTGCTCCAGGTCCTGGTGCAGGAGGGGATTGTGGCACAGACAGGACTCTGCCAGGGTGTGATCCTAAAACCTATTCCCAGCATTTAGGATTTCGGGGCTCTCCTGCTCCAATCCGAGCTCAGAAGCTCTGTCTGGAGGTGGCTGAGATCTCCGTGGTCCTGTGCTCCCTCCAGCCAGGGCTGTTGGCTCTCCTCCTTCCCAAGGGCTCCAGTGGTTTACCTGTGAGGATTCCATGGAATCTGCTGGGTCAGGCAGGAGGTGAAGGAGCACATCCCAGGTGGATGAGCCATGTGGGGATGGGGCTTTGTGCTCCAGCGGGGAGCCACAGGAGACTCCTGGAGCAGCAGCTCCCAGATATTGGGGTGATTTGAGGTGTGGGATGCTGGTGGAAGCCCTGTGATGCTGCTCTGGGGTTCCTGGGGCAGCTCTGCCGGGCTGAGGAACCTCAGGTTTCTGGCAGCTTTGCTCTCATCTCCGGCTGCTGTTCCTGAAAGCTCCTGTCCTCAGCCCCACTCCCGACAGTCCCTGGCTCTTCTCCACAGCCCCAGCGAGTGCTGCCCTGCATTTTTGGGGAGGGGATGGGTCCTGGGGGTCACCCAGCCCTTGTGGGTCCCGGTGCTATGGGATCCAGACTCCAGCTGCCCCGGGAAGGGGTTCCTCATCACCAGGCGGTTTTGGTTCCTCAGTGGGGTTTTCCCGGGGCTGTGAGGGATGCCCGCAGGCAGATCCCGGTGCTGGGAGGTGTGTGGGCAATCCAGGCACCTGCGGATTACTGGGACACGAGGAATGGCAGCCCCGGGGCTGGGGAGCAGAGGGAGCCCCACGCCCTCTACCGCTCTGGAGCTTTTCCAGCCTTTCCCTGCGGATTTTTCCAGCATGTGCATCCCAGATGATGAGAGATGAGCGGGATCGGCCCTGCCGGCCGGGTGGGGCTCTGCAGCTGGATCCGAGCCCTGCCCCTCGCTGCCAGGTGAGACCCGAGGTGTGGTTGGAAAGGGGGTGTTTTTCACTGGAAAATGGGGTCGTGGCTCCATGCAGCCCCCCAGCCTTGGTTTGGCAGCTGCAGCTCGTGGTGCTCGTGGGGAGATGGGTGTCACAGGATCCTGGGATGGTTTGGGCGGGAAGGGACATTAAAACCCATCCAGTGCCACCCCTGCCATGAGAGGGACACCTTCCACTGTCCCAGGCTGCTCCAAGCCCTGTCCAACCTGGCCTTGGACACTGCCAGGGATGAGAGCTCCAGGCTGGCTCTGGGAATGGGACCATCCCTGTCTGGTGGGGCTGAAAATACAGGATTCTGACCTAAAGTGGGATCCTGATTCTGCTGCTGCTTCTGAAGCTCAGTCCAGCTGAACACATTGAACTCTGCAGTCTGCCTTGCCCACAGAGGAGGTTTGGCTGGAGGTGCAGCTGGCCAGGGTTTGACCAATGTTGGGTTTTGTGTCCCTCTTTGACACCACATCTTTTCCTGTTTCCAAACCCCCTCAAACACCTGAAAGAAGCACACTGGGAACCTCCTCACTAGCTCCAGGGAGCTTTCCAAATCCCCTTTTCCCCCTCCATCCATCTGAGACGTTTCCCTTCCAACCTCACTTTGCGTTTCATTATTGCTCGGCTCAGCTCCAGATGTTCCAATCCTCCATCCCACACCTTTCTCTGCCTTTGGCCACTGGATATTTGGCTGAACCAGAGCCAAATGAAAGCTACCCCCCACCTGTGCCTGGAATTAGCAGCGGCCATTCCAGAGCCCCACGGACTCCTAAACGTGGCCATCTGCACCTGGCAACGGGATTTTTTAAAGGCAAACAAGGAAAACACCCCCTGCTCTTAAATGGGTTTGGATTTTTTTCATTGTAAAAAAAAAAAAAGGAGGAAACTTGTAAATGATTTGCTTGGAAAAAGCCATTTCCCACAGAGATTGGGCACGGCCACGGGGAGCTCGTGGCTGTGACTCAGGGGAAGGAGGATGAGTCCCAGCTGCTCGCTGCAGGGTTGGGAACAGCTCTGTGTGCTTCCCGCCTGCTTTGGGCAGAGTTTGGGAATGGATTCTCCAGCTCTGCCCTCCGAGGTGACGAGCTGGGCTTGTCTTTGTTGCACAGCCCCCAGCCCAGCAGCAGGGAAAAATGTCCCAGTGGCATGAGCCTTCAGTTTTAGGGTAAAAAAGTGGGATTAAACCACTCAGTGACCCTGTTGGTAGCCTGTTGTAGATGTGTTTTGAATGAGAAATTAGAGAATCAGAGAGTCCTGGAATGGTTTGGGTGGGAAGGGACCTTAAAGCTCATCCAGTGCCACCTCTGCCATGACAGGGACACCTTCCACTGTCCCAGGGTGGCCTTGGATGTCACCTGCTGTTTCCAGGAGAGATTCCCTGAAGTTCCCCTCCTCCCCACAGCTGCTCTGGTGCCTCATTTCCCCCATCCCGAGTGACATTATTGATTTAGAGCTCCGAGCTAGCCCGGGGTGTTGAAACACCAGCAGGAGGAATTCCTGCACTGCCATCCCTATCGATGGGCTGCTCCAGCCATCGCTGGGATCTCTCCAAGCTCATTAGGGAGATGTCTGTTTGCCGTGTAATTAACTCTAAATGAGATCAGCGATGAAGGAATCATTAGGGTTCAGGAGTTCCTGAGCTCACAGAGAGCAGGTGAGGAGCTGTCAGGACACCCCTGGCTGGTCAGTGAGGCTCGTGGGGCAGAGGGATGAGCAGAGGGGCAGGAATAGCTGTGGGGATGTGAGAGGTGTGGGAGAGGATGATGAGGGTGAGACTTTGTTCACTCCTTGCCAGGAAGGACAGAGGTGGCTTCAGTGAATCCTCAAGGACTGAAGCCACCTCCTCCCTGGGCTTTTGGGGTTGCAACACCCACCAGGGCATTAGGAGCCACACTGGAATTCCCAATCCAGCTGTGGTCTGCAGCTGGATGAGCTCCAGGGCGTCACCTTTGCTGTGTCCATCACTCACTGCAGACACAGATCCCACAGTGTGGCATCCCCTGGCTCCTTCCAAAGGGGACTTTCTGCTCTGGAAATGTCCTTGCTGCTCCACACATCCAGCCAGGAGAAAAAACCCCTCTGCTTCCACAGACCCTCGTGGCCAGTCAGTGGGTTACAGCAAATAGAACAAAAAAAAGGCACTTTTGTTCTTCCTCCTCCCATCCCGGTGACTTTTCGCTGCCAGGATGATGTGAAATCTGTGTCACTGCAGTGTCCCCACCCAGGAGGGCATTGCTAATAACTGCCCCCAGTGTGTGTGAGGTGGGAAATGAGGAGGGGACAGGGCTGGGACAGTGTCAGAGTCCCAGGGATGGCGTTTGCTCAGCGAAGAGCTCCGAGCTCTGCGGCTCTGCCTGCCCCAATAAAAATTGCACATTTCATGTATGTTATTTTTTAAATTGAAGCTTTAAAAAAAAACCCCAAACCAATGGGTTTTGGCTGCTTTATCCCCTTATTGGGATGATTTAAATGAAAAGCAGGAATGGAGGGGGAGGCTCCTTGTGTGACTGCAGCTGGATGGGAGTGCTGGGGGTGCCTGGAGGTCCCATGGTCCTGGAGGTCACTGTCCCAAAGTGCCACCAGGAGGATAACTCTGCACCCACATCCTCCTTGGGCTGATGAAGTCCCTCCTGGGATGCTGCTCCCTTCCCGAGCCAGCAGAGTGGGTTTGTCCTGTCCACACAGGCTCTGCATGGCTCAGCCCCAAATCCCAGCGGAGACAGCGCTGGAGAGGGGAGCCGAGGTGACCAAAGGTCCTGCTGGTGACAAGGACAGCAGCCTGTTGGAGCTGGGAGGTGTTTTTGTAGCTCAAACCCTCTCCTCCTCGGGGAACGAGGCTGTCTGCAGCTCCCCGGAATCGCTGTAGCTACGGGCAATTTTTCTGAGCTCGAGTTTTGCAAAACCATATTAAGAAAAATCTCGCCCTGGCGCTGCTGGCTCTCCTCCAGGCTGGAAATTGCATTCCCCCTGCTTGAAATTCCTCCCGGAGTTTCAGATGGAGAATGTACAACTTCACTTTCCATCTTGAGCTGCTGTCACACATTTTAATAACAGGGGCTGAGCTCCACCCCAGCCGTGGCCGAGCGCCAGGGTTTTGGAGAGAACCCGTCGGAGCAGTTGTGGCGAGGCTGGCGATGGCTGTGGTGCTGCTGGAGGCTCCCCCAGCCCTGCTCAGCCTCTAGGAGCGAGGATGGGCTTTGTGGGTTGGTTTTTAATCCTTGCTGATGAGTTTTTTTGGTGTCTGCATTGCCCCAGGTGCTGGGGAGCTGGGTGTGGAGGGGATCAGCTCCCTGTGCTGCGCTCACCATCCGGATTAGGAGATGTGATCCATTCCCCCTCCTCGGCTGTGCCCTGATTCTGTGATTTCTGCTGAGCCCCGGTGGTCCCACCTGCATTTCTCCCTCTACACCCTGCCTTTCCCACTGCAGGATCAGGAGAAATCCCCCTGCAAAGTGACACTGGTGATGTTTTTTCCACCCAAACCCCAATGGATAAACCTCAAATCTTGCCCTGGGGAAAGGCCTGGATGGGACAACAGAGGGGTGGCACTGCCAAAGCTCCCAGTGTCTGGGTGACACCATGGAGAGCTCGTGGTGGTGACCACAGTGAACAGTGGCCTGGTGGGGCTTTAGGGACAGCCAGGGCTGCTTTTCCAGCCAGTGTCCCTTGGGGACAAGGTTTGCCTCCCTGCCTCGCCTCTCCCCGAGCTGCCTTTTATGGGCTGCTCTTTGAACCCGAGCAGTTGTGCTGTATTTGTCCAACACTCGCTGCGATCAGGGAAACAGCCTCCCTAATTGGATTGGGCCGGCCCGGGGTAATTGGCTGTTTGGGAACAGCCGTTTCCAATCAAGCTGTGCTCGCCTTTAATAAGTTTGCTCGCCTTTATCAGCCTGGCAAACCGCGCCGTGGAGGTGACCTGCTGAATGATCCCCCGGGTTGCTAAAGCATTTTTCATCCCCGCTGATCCCCTGAGCCTTTTTCTTGCTTTCTTTGTGATGGCAAACTCGGGGAAATCCCAGAAATCCCAGAGCAACCATGCTGTGGCTCCTGCCGGCTTGTGGGGTGGGCAGAGTGGGGTCTGGAGGAGGGTCAGG
Organism: Lichenostomus cassidix; assembly: GCF_008360975.1. Taxonomy (NCBI): domain Eukaryota; kingdom Metazoa; phylum Chordata; class Aves; order Passeriformes; family Meliphagidae; genus Lichenostomus; species Lichenostomus cassidix. The sequence goes on from NC_139495.1 coordinate 1,391,627, forward strand.
GTGTTGGGGGGAGCAGGGGGGTGGCAGGGGTGCCACCCTGCTGGTTTTGGGGTGGGGTAAGGGGAGCATGGAGCTCACCTGGAGCTGTGCTGGTATTGCTGGGTTTGGCCCCTGTGGGGCTTGTCACTTGTCCTGGGTCAGGCAGGACCTTGCCCTGCTTTGGGATTTCAGGATTTCAGCCCACGATGGGACGAGCTGATCCCCCTGCTCTGACCAGGATTTTCCATGGATTTCCCTCCATGTGGCCACAGAGTCCTGGCTGGAGCCACCAGCTGGGCCATGGGGCTTCCCAAGGACCTCCTCACTCCTGCCAGGACCTGAGGGGGAAAACCCCTCGTTGTTCTTCATTGAGGACAATCAGGGATGGTGAGACCCTGGCACAGCCACCCTGGGTGACCACAGAGGTGTGAGAGTGGCCACTGCCAGCCAAGGCCACCGTGCACAGGGTGAACATTGCAGAACTCCTTTATTTCAACCCAAATATCCCGAATTTGCTAAAATTGTGCATGGGAGCTGCTTGTCCTCAGCTGCCTGAGCTCCTGTCTGCTGGGGTGTGGGCTGAACCCGGAGACCCTCCTGCAGGGCCCCCCAGGCTCTCCCAGACGTGGGGCTGGAGTGACCTTGGGCACATCCCAAGCCCTCGGCGCCTGGCCCCAGCCGCCAGCTCAAGTTTTAAGCCCTTTTCCCAAATTTCGGAGGTGAGAAAGGAAGCCTCTGACTGAGCTGGCGGTGCCAAGAGGCCCTGTGGCACCAGCCTTGTCACCCCCCAGCCGAGGCTGAGTCCCCCCTTCCCAGAGTCTCCCCGGCTGGGTTTGGACAGGATTTTGTCAGAAGGGATCCATCCTCGCCAAACGTTTCCATTTGGGCAAATCGGCATTTTCCAACAACAACATTCACCCCCCAACCCAAACAGGGAGCTGGAGCCTCTCCTGGCCGGGGTGGAGCAGCTCCTGTTTCAAATCCTTCACATAAATCCTACAGGAGCTGGCAAGGGCGGCGGTTTGGGATGTGTTTGGGTTTATCGAGCTGATCCCGGTAGCGGATCGGTGCTCTCGGTGCCACCGCTCCGTCCCGCCTCTCCCCGGGGTGCTTCGCCCGGGAGCTGGAGGGATCTCGGCTGCTTCCTGCCGCTGGAGAGCTGCGCGGCGGGACGGGCGGACACCGAGCGGCCGCTGAGAGCCAGCCACGAGAGGGCACAAAGCCCTGTCACCGTGTCACCCGGCAGCCCTGTCACTGTCACTGTGTCACCCTGCAGCCCTGCGGCTGTGTCACCCTGCGGTCCTGTCACTGTCACTGTCACTGTGTCACCCTGCAGCTCTGCTACCATATCACCGTGTCACCCTGCAGCCCTGTCACTGTCACTGTGTCACCCTGCAGCCCTGTCACTGTCACTGTGTCACCCTGCAGCCCTGCGGCTGTGTCACCCTGCAGCCATATCACTCTGTCACCCTGTGGTCCTGTCACTGTCACTGTGTCACCCTGCAGCTCTGCAACCATATCACCACATCACCCTGCAGTCCTGTCACCGTGTCACCCTGCAGCCCTGTCACTGTCACCGTGTCACCCTGCAGCTCTGCGGCCACATCACCCTGCAGCTGTATCGCCATGTCACCCTGCAGCCGTGTCACCCTGCCATCCTGTCACTGTGTCACGCCACAGGCCTGTCCCCGTGTCACCCTGAAGCTGTATCACCCTGTCAGCCTGCAGCGCTGTCCCCATGTCACCCTGGGGGTTTGTCACCCTGGGGGTTTGTCACCCCGCAGCACTGTCCTCACATCACCCTGCAGGTTTGTCACCCCACAGCCTTGTCCCCGTGTCACCCCACAGGTTTGTCACCCTGCAGCCTCGTCCCCGTGTCACCCTGCAGGTTTGTCACCCTGAAGCTGTATCACCCTGTCACCCCATAACCTTGTCCCCATGTCACCCTGTGGGTTTGTCACCCCACATTCCTGTCCCTGTGTCACCCCAGAGGTTTGTCACCCTGAAGCTGTATCACCCTGTCACCCCACAGCACTGTCCCCGTGTCACCCTGCAGATTTGTCACCCCGCAGCGCTGCCATCATTCATGTCCCCACTGGTGCCACTGTGGCCCCACAGGACCTTCACTAACCCCAATCCAGCTCTGCTCCACCTCCCCACCACCCTCCAGCTCTTGAAGGCTCTAATTCTAAAAAGAGTTAATTTCTTTAATAGGTTAATTAAGACACCAGCCTGGTGCCTGCCTGGGGTCCTGCAGAGCCAGAGCCTTCCTGGCGAGAGGCTTTCCAAAATCACCCGTTGGATTTTCCAAAAATCGCTCGTTGGAATGAGGAGAGGAGGAGGGAATACACAAAAGAAGAAAAACGGATGGAAAGATGTGGTGAAGTATGGAGAAAATGGGGGAAATAATGGCGAAATGTGTGAAAACATGGGGAAATGTGGGAAGCGTGGTAAAAATTGGGAAAAAAAGGGAAAAGGTGGGGAAATGTGGAAAAACATGGGAAAATGTGGGGAAAGGTGGGAAAATGGGGTAAATTTGGGAATAAGTGAAAACATGCAATAGCATGGGGAAATGTGGGGTAACATGGAAAAACAAGCGGAAATGTGGGGGGAAAAGGGAAAATATGGGGGAAACATGGGAAAACGGGGAAATGGGGGGGGGGGAGAAAAGGAAAAGGTGGGGAAAACATGGGAAAACATGGAAAAACATAGGGAAATGTGGGCAAACGAGTCCCCCTGCGTGGCAGAGCCCGGAGCGCCGCCCTGGGCGGTGCCACCCGCGCGTGGGGAGCCCCTGTCCCCGCGGGGATCCCGACGGTGCTCCCGAGTGCGCCGCGCCCTCTCCCCGCTCCCAACCCCTCCCTCCCCATCCCTCCCTCCCTTCCCTTCCCCTCCCTTCCCCTCCTCGGGGCGTCGCCGCCCCACGCGCGTGTCCTCGCCCTCCCCCGCCCCGCGGGTGGGCGTGGGGGCGGCGCGGGCGGGCCGGGGCCGGGGGGAGCTCGGGGGGCCCTGGGCCGGGCCGGGTGCGCGGAGGGGCGCGGAGGGGGGCGCGGCGGCGGTGCGGGATGCGCGGCCCCCGATGGGATGTAGCGGGCGGCTGCTGGGACCCGCCGGGGGCCGCCGCGCCTCGCTGCTCCTCACCATGATCCTCTTCTTCACCTACTTCTTCTCCTGCCTGCCCGGGCCCTGCGAGCCGCTGCCGCCCGCGCTGCTGCTGCCGCCGCCCGTGTCGCTGCCCGCGGGGCCGGCGGGGGGCTCGGGGGGCTCGGGGAGCTCGGGGGGAGGCAGCCGCCGCTTCCCGCAGGCCATCATCGTGGGCGTGAAGAAGGGCGGGACGCGGGCGCTGCTCGAGTTCCTGCGGGCGCACCCCGGGGTGCGGGCGGTGGGCGCCGAACCCCACTTCTTCGACAGGTGCTACGAGAAGGGGCTGCGCTGGTACAGGTAAGGGGGGCTGCGGCCGAAGGGGGTGGTCCCCGGGGTGGGTAATTAGCGGCGGAGCTGCGTTAATTGCCGCCCGTGCCGGGATGCGGCGGCTCTGCAACAGGCGGCTCCGGGCGCGCCGGGTCCCGGCAGAGAACGGGGGTCCGGGGCAGGGGAGCGGGGCAGGGTGAGGGTCCCGGGCGGGACGAGAGCGGGGCGGCAGCTCCGAGCCTCGCCTGGCCTGGGGAAGGGGCTGGGGGCTGCCTTTTCGGGGCTGCTGCTGAAATCGGCCGTGCTGCGAGGGTGAAAAGCTGTCCCCCCCTGTCCCCGCGTCGCCCCTGTCCCCGCGCCCCCCATCCCGCATCCCACCCGGCCGAGGACGAAGCCGGCGGCGAAAATGCGCTCGTTTCACTAGCCAGGCTTTGCGATTTTAACCTTTAGCGCTTTATCCTCAGCCGTCCCCACGTTTCCCGGCCGGGTTCCTTTAGGAGCTGTTTTATTCGCGTGGTTTATAAAAATAAAGGCAGCGAGGACCTCGGGCTCGATCCTGGCTGTGCTCGGAGCAGGGAGCGGGCGAGGGGCGAACCGGCGCGTTCCTCGGTGGGTTTGTGGCTAAGGGCAGAGCCGGAGCGATCCGAGGAAGTTTGGTTTTGGAGGGTTTCGGTGGAACGGAGCTCTTCGGGAGATAAAGCATTCGGAAGAGCAGCTACTGTGCATGTGGAGTGTATTAAACTCCCGTCTCCTGGCCAGCTCCGGAGCGGCTGGGCCAAGCGGAGTGGGGAGCGATAAGTCCCTCGAAGCCGAGGAGGGAATCTGCCCCGTTAGCTGGAAGGGAATCCAAACGTGTCGATGGATAAAAGCGCCCTGGTGTTCCCGGGGAAACATCTGAAAATAATAAAAGGAGTAGCTCTCCCTGTCCTTCCTGCCTCTCTCCATCCCGCTCTCCCCTAGCCCCGCGGGAATACCGGATTTCTTCCTCTGAACGTTTTTGGGGGGAAGGTTGCAGCTTCCCAATCCTCGCCAAAGTAACAACCTGTGAAAAATCAGCGTGCTTAATGGAAAGAGTAATTTTAGCGGTAATTTTACCCGCAGAGTTTCAGCTCTCCGAGCCCACATCTGGGCTGTAAAGTTATGACTTAACACACCTTCAAACCCCAGCAAGTAGCGGCGCTTATTTTTATGGCTGCATTAATATCCCCGTGATTTATGAGCTCATTCCTCAGCTCCGCTCGGGTCGGCGCTGCTCGAGGAGCAATAATGATGATCACTAATCTTTTTGGGGGTGAGGACCGCGCGATGGCTCTCACTTGGCAGGATGGGAGTTTAATGACTGCGAGCACATAATTAAAGCGGGGAAGATCGAACGCTTTCATATCGCTCGGCGGAGCCCAGCCAGGCGCTCGCAGGACGGACCGCAGAGAGGAGGGGAAATAAATCTTCCTTGGGATGGCTCTGGTGCGAGTTTTTAGCGCTGCGAGTGCTCGCGGGGAGCCTGGCCTGGCACCAGCTTCGCGATGAGCCCGCATATGGTTGTGGTAAATTCGGAGCAATGGAGCGGGGAAGGTTTTGGGAGCAGCATCCTCTGGAGAGAGGCAAAAAATCAGGAGATGTTTTGCTTTAACTCTGCGTAGAGTAAGTGTGGTTTTAATCACACGCACGCAGAACTATTTCCCTTCGCTTCCTCTCCTCTCTGCCTCTTGTTTTGTCTTCTCGCAAGACCTTGCTATACCGAGGGATTTCATCCCCGGCAAAGCCAGACAGAGCTAAGTGTTTAAAGCTGGGATGTGCTGGAGTGGAGGGAAAGAGAAGTTGGACAGAAATTCTTAGCTTTTTCCAATGGATATCTCCAAAGCGGTGTAAACATTTTTAAAATATTTGAACTCGCTGGGAAACCAAAATTACACCAGCAGGCTTCTCACGCCAAGATATTTGGCCCGAAGGCACCTGTAGGTCGTTGCTTGTCTCGAGTAAATGTGGAAAAAAAAATTCCCCCTTGGAAATATCACTCCAGGATTATTTTGTTCTTTCTTAGTAGCTCAGCGCCGTAGTGATTTCCCTGCTCTGGCAGGAGCATCTCCTCATGAGTGATGAGTAGTTTGTTTTAAGTTACTGACTGAAATAATTTATTCTTACGGAATTGTTTTATTTAATTTAAATTTGAAATGGCCCAAAGGCCCCCGCCATTCTTTTTTTTTTTTTTTTGGAGTAGTAGTGAAAAGAAAATGTTCTGCAAAAGCATCTCCTACAGAATTCCTTGAGTTACTGCAGCTTTAGCTAATTCTAAGAAGATTAAACACCTTTTCTAGGCTGCAGCATAAATGACTTAATGGCTAATCCAAGCATGATGGGATGTTTTCTCCTCAAGCAAAACGCGATTTTGATTTTTTTGGCACCAAGTGCTGCTTGAAGGGAACCTAAATCGAAAGATGAGGGGATGCTGGTGTGTCTGCCGCCAGTTTGGGGTGTGTGGGGGTCTGGTGTGGGGATCCCCTTTGGGAGCCTGGGAAATCTCTCTGCCCTGTGGGATTGTAGGTGAGGCCAAATGTTAAAAACAGAATTAAATCCGAGATGTTTGGGGTGATATTTAGAAATCCATCGCGAAACTCGGAGGAGCTGTGAGAGAAAACCCCATTTGTGGGCTGAGTTGCAGCTTAAGGGTTAATGTGTGAGAGGAGCAGGTTTGGGCTCAAAAGTGACATTTAAGGTTCATTCAGGTCTTGTATGGTGGGGATGGGGCTGGGGGCTCCCCTGGGCTCTCCAGTGTCACTGCTCTGCTCCTCTGGGGACGTTTTGGGGCCACAGCAGGATCTTTGCGAGGGATTGTTCCCTCTTTGGCTGCCGGAGCTGGTTTGGTTCCCACGCCGAGGTTCCTGCTGTGCTGTCTGCCCCGGAGTTTGGCACAGCCTGGGTGACTGTGGGGAACAGGGCAGGAGAAACGGGGGACAGCAGCTTTGGGGAGCATGGCAGTGCTGGAGAGGAGCCTGGTTTGCATGAAAGGCACTTGGAGGGAATTCGGCTTTGAGGGAATTCATGGGGAGAGCTCTGAGCCCCATGCAGCTCATCCAAAGAGGTGTCCCCATCTCCATCTGCCAGAACTTTGTGGCAACATCAGCTCAGAGTGATTCTTTTCCTCTGCCTCGTGTTTCCTTGGTGGGATTTGGGATCCCAGGCCCTCTTTGCCGTCGTCTTCCTGATTTTTCCAAGAGCCAAAGGAGGACTCAGACAGGAAGGATGCTGGGCCGAGGCTCCCACCACCCTGTGTGCCTGATGGGATTGTCCTCTGGAAGCTGCACTCACTGGGTTTTGTAGGAATCGTAAAGAATTCCCTATTTTCTCACAGTTTGGCCCAAAAGTACTAATAAAGTACTGTGGGATGCCTAGTGAGTGGTCAGTCTGGAGGGACAGGAGGAGCTGGAATCCCCACCGAGCATCCTCCAGCCCTGCAGAGCCATCCCAGAGCTCCGAGTCTCTCGGAGGCCAAATTTAGCTTTTCCAGTGTCGTTCTCCCTTCCCATCCAGTGCAGGTTGCCATGACCTGGGAGGAACTTTCCGTGGGGTTCCTCATCCCTCCGTGCTCCTCCTGGGCTGTCCCAGCTCGGGAGCATCTCCGTGTGCCCAGGGAAGGTGCAGGGGGAGCAGAGAGCCTCTCCCAAGGATGTGGGGTTTCCCCCCTCCCTTTCCCCGACCCCATTCACAGGAGCTAATAACCCTCCTGAAAGGCATCCAGGATTTCTTGAGCCAGACTTTGTCATCTCGGCACCTCGCAACCCCGACGCCTTTGAGCGACAGGGGAAGGACGCGGCCGCGGCGCTGCTCTTTTGACTTTCGCCGGGAGCGTTATTGGCAGTTGAAAAGTGGAGCTAAGTAGGTGCCTTGAGGGGGTTTTTGTGTGGGTTGTGATTGTACAGACAGATCAAGACGCTCCGCGGGGCGAGCTGCTGAATAAAACCCGCTCCTCTGGAGCCACCGGGCTGCGGGTTTTTGGCACGGCGCTCGTGTCCCCTGGCCGGGCGAGCTTCTCCCAGGCGCGTCCAGGAAGCGCAGAGGTGGGAAGAGACAAAGGAATGTCGCCGGAGTGGGATGGCGATGCACGGAGAGCTGCTCCGGGACGTTATCTTTATTCATTGCCGCCGCTAATCTCTTCTCCTGATGGAGTCGCTTTCAGCGCTCAGAGCGGCCCTTGTTCTCCCGGTGCATTCGCAGACACTCAGCCCCGCAGCTCCTCGCCTTTATTGCTTCGCAATCTCTCCTCTTTTTTCCAGTTCCATTCACCAGTGAGACCTCTCTGTCTCAGCTTCCCGGATCCTCACCCCCGTGTTGGGGAAATGAAACCTCGAGTACAAAGAGAACCTGCGGGAAACCTGAGAAAAAGCTGATTTTTAACTAGGAATGAGATAGGTGAATGCTTTTACTGAAGGCGTAGTGTTTTGGGTTGGCTTTTGTGCAATGTTTTAGTCGCAGCCCTACACTCAGGACCGGGTTTAGGCGCTGGGTGCCCCCGTGGCAGCCGGATGATGATTTGCCCCTGTTTTCTGCTCCCGGAGACACATCCAGCACAATCCATAATACTTGCAAAGTTTGGGTTTCTGCAAACTGCTTTCACGTGGGATTAAAAATAGCTTTTACTGCCACGATGAGGAATTAACATTTGAAACCATTTAAAGAGCTCTCAGACAGGATTGCTGCAGGCAGGGGGAGAGGCAGGGGTTGTGCCTGGGCTGCTTTGGGGGGTCAGGGATGGGGTGAGGAGCACGACTCGACTCTCCTACCCCCCATTTCCACCCTGTTATTCCCCTATTTCCACGCGGCCAGGTTTTGCTCCAAACCCCATGAAATGCTTCTTGCTGATCCAAGCAGGTTTGGGATTCTGAATCGGAGCCTGGCTCAGCCTCCGGGCAAAATGAAGTTGGTTTTTTTCCTTGTGCTGCTCCTCAGCACAGTCAGGCTCGAGTGATTGGAGCTGCGTGTTAATGTTGGCTGGGATTTTGGGGATAAAAGCTGGGACTTGCAGGGTGGAACGAGCCGTGCTCTTCCCGGCTGAGGAATGCTTTCCCTGTCTCTGTCTCTGTTAAATAAATGGGGGGATTATACCCAGGCCGGGCAGGAGTAACCTGAGTTCCTAAAGGATTTCAGGTCTGCCAGTGCTGCTGTCCAAGGCTGCTGAAATACACCAAGAAATCATGGGGTTTGTTTAAAAAGAAATAATATTATGGAAATTATTACCTTTGGAAAAGACTTCTTCATTCCTGTCCTTTCTCCTATGTTCCCCTGTTTCTCTATTGTAACCTCAGGGGCTAGAAATTGAAATATTGAAACATGGAAATAATTTTTTTTTAATTCATGTAACTCCAGAGAAGTTTTGAAAATATGTCAAATAACACACACACACACACACACAAAAAATAAAAATAATAATTAAAAAAAAAAATCACAAACAGCCAGGAAAGCTGCAGGGTTTCTTTCAGTTGGATTATTGAGATCTTGGAAAAATAATCATGGCAGCATACAGGAAAGTTTGGGAGTTTTTCCTTAAAGGCACTATGTGGGTTTTTTTCCCCTCGATTATTTTTAGGCAGTGACAGAAGGTGGAAAAGGCCGGTGGATTTAGAGGGTGCTTTCATGCAAGGAGAGACAATTACTTAAGAGAGTTCAAAGCTTATTTATAAAACAGTAATTACCTTCCCCTGGGATGGAGACGGGCAGCTCGCGGCGGCGGGGAGGGAGTTACAGCACTTAATTGGCAAAGATGCTTAAAAGCTTCTTCCTGACCTTTTCAAAAACTTTCTGCTGCAACAGGCTCGGGCAGAGATTGAAAAGCTGCCCAAGGAAAGGCCAGGTTTAATACCGAGACTTAGCTCTAAATGGCTTTTCAAAGGGCTGTGGAAATCCTCCTGCTTAGGGAGTTGGTGGTGTCAGTGTGGGAGGGATGGAGGGATGGATGGATGGATGGACAGACAGATGGATGCAGGATAGATGGATGGAGGGAGGGAGGCATGGATGGATGGATGATGGAGGGAGAGATGGAGGGATTCATGGATGGATGGATGGATGGAGGGATGGATGCTCCATGTCTGCAGGACAGAGCTCCAGGAGTGGGGTGATACCCGAGCCTGGCAGCTCCCTCTCTGTGGCTAGCACAGGTCTTTCCCATGAGAACTTTCTCCTGTGTTTTATAAACAAAGATAAAGTTTGGATGTTATTAAAAACAGTGTCTCGAGATTTGGACAGTTCAGGCCTGGCCAGTCAGGCCTAGGGGGAGGTTTCTGACTGACCAATCTGGGTGACCTCTGAAAAATCTATATAGGTTGGAATCAAAATAATAAAGCTCTCTTTTCTATGCCACGCTGAGAATCCAGGTCCTTTTCTCTGCTAGCGGCTCAACTGTGACACCTCCCGACATCCCTCCTCTTGGGATGGCCAAAATATTAAAGTGAGGAGCAGAGGGATGTTCTGAGAGGCTTCTGTGGGACCTGGTTGGAAGCCTGGTGTGTGGGGTGGAGGCAGCCAGGTTGGTCCATCCTGGGCACTGTCAGGGCAGTGGTTTAAAATTAGTCTTTCCTCGCGAGAGGAAGCACAGGCTGTGGGAATTCATGGAATCATGGAATGGTTTGTGCTGGAAGGGACCTCAAAGATTCATTCCACTGTCCCAGGTTGCTCCAAGCCCTGTCCAGCCTGGCCTTGGTCACTTCCACGGATCCAGGGGCAGCACAGCTGCTCTGCACACCCTGTGCCAGAGGCTCCCCAAATTCACTCCATATGAAGCACAGTCCAAACCCCAAATCACACCATGACAAACCCAAGGTGGTTGCAGCTCTGAGCTTTCCCCGTGGCAGGGTTGAGGTCTCAGCTCAGGTGTTCTGCTGAGGTTTTACACACTCACCTTTCGTGGTGATGCTCCTGAGTGGAAAATTCGCAGCAGCTCCTTGGATTTTGCCTCCTTCTCCCTCTGCTCGGAGATCACAGGAATCTTCACAATTATTCATGCATCCCTTAAGTGAGTCGCTCCGGAGCTGAAGACTCGTTTGAAATGCAAATGGGGATGTGGCAGGCAGGGCACTGGGGCTGTGACCAGGGCGTGGGGACAGCTCTGCCCCCTGAGTGTGATCCTGGAGGTCATCCAGAGCTTAGGGTCAGTGTCCAGCTCCGTGTGATTCCAGGGCTTGTGGAAATCATGGAAGAGGCAGGGTTTGTGTGGCTGAGACGGTCCAGAGCCATGGACCAAACAGAGCATCCCTGTTCCACCAGGTGACATGGACTGCCCTGACCTGGAACGTGTGGAGTGCTGACCCAGAAAACATCCTGTAATTCAGCAAACAGTCACTATTTGGGCTGTTAAAGCAGCAGCAGCACGGAATGTTTGAGGCAGCCTGGGAGAACAGCAGCACTTTGGGAATCCTGGGAGTGATTTGCTCCACCGAGGAAACCCCACAGCAGGCAGGCAGGGACATGAGGGGAATAAAACACCTCTCTCTCCATCCAGCAGCTCACAGCGAGGGGTGGCAGGAGCATCCCAACCCGCTCTGCATCCTAACACACAAAATTGATCAGGAGCAGGAGAGAATTACATTAATATAGTCACTTGTCACAGAGGTCTTATTAGGAATCTCCACTCACTAGTGCGGAGAGAATAAGGATGTGACCTTGTTGACGTCCTTGGGCAGGGAAAGGCTGACTGACCGCTTTGCTATTGATTTATCACTTAGCCCCTGAACTGAACTGTGCGTGGCCGTGGCCCTGGGCACACCTGGCACACCTGGGCACACCTGGGCACACCTGCCCTGGGCACACCCGGAGGGCTCTCTGTAGCTGGAATGAAGAACTGGCATTTCCTCCCCTGCCCCTACCGCACCCTTCAGGCTGATTCAGCGGGGAATTCGCAGCCGTGCTGTGCGGATAAAAATAAATAAATAACTAACAGGACGCGGCGGTGATTGATGGGAAGGGCCAAGGAAAGTGACAGATCCTGTCCCCCGAGGCCACATCCCGGCGCTGCTCGGCGGGGACTGCCGGAGCCTCCTGCCTTGTGCAACTTCCCAGCTGCTCCAGAGCTGCTGCATCCCAAACCCTGTGGCTGGGGGGAGATGCTGCTTCCCCCCTCTGCTCCCCACAGCATAACCGGCCCGCTGGGGGGCAGGAGGGACCCCTGTGGGGCAGGAGGGCTTGGCTCAGGTGCTGGGGTCAGCCTGGGGCTCCTCATGGCCAGAAGGGGCTGGAATGTGTCCGGAGATGGGGAAGGGACTGGAGAATTCCTGAGGGAGCTGGGGAAGGGCTCAGCCTGGAGAAAAGGAGGTTCTGGGTGGACCTTGTGGCTCTGCACAGGCAGGGTGAGAGGGGACAGCCTCAAGCTGTGCCAGGGGAGGTTCAGGTTGAATATTGAGGAAAATCTCTTCCTGGAAAGGGCTGTCCAGCCCTGGCACAGCTGTCAGGGCAGTGGTGAAGTCCCCATCCCTTGAGGGATTTAAAAGCTGTGTGGATGTGGCACTTGGGGACATGGGCAGTGCTGGCTTTGGGAGAACGGTTGGACTCGATGATCTTAGAGGGCTTTTCCAATCACAATGATTACACAATTCCTTCTCTGGATGAAATCAAGCCCCATCAGGGCAGGATCCCAAAACACCTCTGCCATCTCCACAGCCCTACATCAGATGATTTTATTTTATTTTATTTTATTTTAATTTTTTTTCCCCTCGTTTGCGGCTCCCGCAGCTCTGGTCGTGCCCCGAATGCTCCTGTCCCCACCTGCCAGCTGCCTCCTCCCGCTGTCCCCACCGCTGTCCCGCCGAGCCCCCCGGTAATTCCAAGTGACAATCCCCCCTCTCCACGGACACCCTGCCGGGGAGGAAATGTCGATAAAGTGGAAGCCAAAGAAATCCTCCAATTACCGGCAGCGCGGAGGGACTCGATAAGTGCCATTGATCAGGCGCTTGTCAGCGCCATCGCTCATCGCTGCGCTGTCAATACGCGCACCGGGGAGGGGGGGACGCTGCTGTCCCCGCTGTCCCCGGCGTGCCGGAGCCTCTCCAGGGCTGCCGCTGCCTTTTCCCAGCCCCTCGGAGCTCTCCCAGCTCCATCCCTGCGAGCGCCAGCGCGGCGGGACGCTCAGCCGGAGGCTCGGGGGGGTTTTATTCTTCCCCCAGAGCCACCGGCCGCTTCCTCCGGCGGCGTTCCTGCTTCCCAAATCATCTTCCCAAAGCCACACAAGCCTGAGAAAAAATGCCGAGGGGCCGCTGCCAAGTACTTGGGGCTGAGAATTTGGGTTTTGTTGAGGGAAGGCATGGTTTGTCCGCATGAAAAGCCGGGTTTTGGGGGGGAGGGCCGGGCGGAACGTCCCCCCGCCGTGTCGGAGCCCCAAGCGTGACAACCTGCATCCGCTCCGCTGCCACCCGCCGCCGGAGCCTCTCCTGCACAAAGGAGCCGGCGGGCAGGGCTGGGCTGCTGCCAGCGGGGCGAGGGAGAAAGGGGAGAAAGGAATCCCCCAAAGCCCCATTCGGCTCCGTGTGCTGCCGCCGGGGTGGGGTTTGAGGGGCTGGGGGTGGTGGGGGGAGCATCCCAGCGCCCTGATCCGTGGAAGGGATTCTGTGAGTGGGATTTAAGCTGCTGTGGGTTTTCCCGGGATCCCGGCTGCCTCTGGCTGCCTCCTGCTGTGGCTGAACTCACGCTTTGGGGTTTATTTGGAGCAGGGAGGTTTGCAGGAAGGATGGGCTGTGTCGGTGGGAGTTCAGAGCTCATTTTGGATCAGCGGGATGGATGGGAGTACGGTGGGGTTTGGTTCTGCCGCAGCTCCATGCTGGTGTCACCCCTCCGGATGGCTCCAGGTCACTTGTGTCCCCCAGGGCTGTGCTTGTGTCCCTCAGGGTGTTTGCATCCCTCAGGTCACTTGTGTCCCCCAGGGCTGTGCTTGTGTCCCTCAGGGCGTTTGCACCCCTCATTGTGTCCCAGTCGCTGACGAAGGTGTCCCCAGCCCCTCCAGACCCCATCGGTGGTTTAGGGAACCCCCAGGGACAATCACCCCAACCCTCCCCAGCCCCTGAGGTGTGACAGCAGTGGGGACACTGCCTGTGCTGAGCTCGGAGCTCACAGAATCCCAAAATATCCCAAGCTAGGATGGATCCAACCCATCCTAGGTGACGAGTGCAGCCCGGAGGGGAGCAGAGGTGACCTCAGAGCCCCCAGGCCAGGGAGAGGATGAGGCTGTGAGCCCACTGTGGCCCCAGCAGGTCACCCTCATTAGCCTGAGTGTGCCATGCTGGTTAATTACCCCCAGAGCCATCAGAAGGGACTGTGGGGTTGGCATCACTCAGCCACCTCCCCCCGTTTGATCCCCGTCTCGTTACAAGGCAGCTAATGAGGGACAGCCTTGTTGGGTTCTGATCTTGGTGTGAATATTAAAAATTCATATTTTCCCTGCTTTGAGGAGTGTCAGGAAGCGTGTGAGGATGTCCTGCATGCACGGGGCTGAGCAGGGATCACACCCAGGCCTCTGTCATCTCACAGGCTCATAAAACTTGAATTACTGAGCAGGAACTGCGAAGGGGAGATTCCTTCCAGCATTAATCACCCTGCTGGTGCAAGACCTTTTCTAAACGTTCTTTTTTTCCTAGGCAAAATAAATTTCTGCTCTAAAGAAAGGCTTAAAGGTTTGGTGACCACCTCACTCCAGCTGTGCCCAGCTGTGTGAGCCTCCTGTCAGCATCACAGCCCAACAAGCTGCTGGAAGTGTCAACACACACCTTGTTCCTGGGGGTTTCTGGTTTCAGGACACCGAGGGCTGATGATTTCCACCCTCAGCTGTGTGTGTGTGTGATGTGCCCAGCTCTGACCCAAAACCAGCCCCCAGAGCCCCACTTCTGCGGGGTGAGCTTGGAGCTGAGTTGCTGGGTGAAGAGGAGGGGTGAGCAGTGCCCTTTGGAAAGAAATCTGGCTGTGAAAGCCCCTCAGGCTCAGCTGGGGAGCTCTTGGGGTCAAATCCTGCTCTTGGCATGCAGCTGAAGGTAAATTAAAGCATGGTTTGTGTGGAGGACGGGGTGGGAACTCCTCTGATTTTGTTAGGAATCCCCAGAGATTTGATGATTTTTGAGTCAGGCAGTCTTGGCAGAGGGAGAGTTTCAGTCCTTGCCTGAAGCCAGCATATCCTGAAGACAAGAAAACTGTCCCAGGACCCAGGAGAACCACAGCCCACCTGACTGTGCTTGAACACAATCCCAGTTTGAACTGGAATTGCTCTGGAGGTGGTTCAGGTTCTTCTCACCTGCAGCAAAACCTCAGCGGCAGAGGTTCTGAAACCATTTGGAGATGGAACCACCTCCTGAACCACATCCCAAACCACATCCCAAACCATCTCCCAAACCATATCCTAAACCATCTCCCAAACCACATCCCAAACATCTCCCAGACCACCTCCAAGCCATAAAAGTCCCCAAGCCATGCCAGCAGCAGCTGAAGGATGGTGGCTCCCCGTGGTTTGAAGATCCCAGCGGATCAGAGGGATGCAGCTGGCAGCAGCAGGAGGTGGAAGGTGTTGGGGCAGGTCTGGGTGTCCCCCCAGGGCCAGGCAGGTCTGTCCTGTGCCAGCAGGGTCACCTCACCCCACGGTGACCACAATGAGGCACCACATGTGCTGTCAGCTCCCCCAGCCGCCGCGCAGGAACAACTTTAAAGAACAAGGAAAACTGTTGCCACTTCAAAACTGGGCTGGGAATTGATGCCAGGCCTCCAACAGGCTGATGCTCCTTTCTTCTCCCGTTAATTAATTCCTTTGCCTCCAGTGAGTTTCCATCTTCTATTTGCGCTGCAATCAAAGGCTTGAGGCTCGCATTAGGAACAGACCCATCCAACCTTGTTCCAATCTTCCCCTATCAGTCCCTCGCCTTCCCCTCGCTCTGCCATGCTGCAGCTGAAGCCCAGATGCCAAGAGATGGCTTTTCTGCAGGAGAGAAGGGGTTGTGCTCCCAGCAGGTCTCCTTGGCTGCAGGGAGGAGGGAGAATCCGGACGAGCTTTGCTCAGAGACACCAACGGGCAATTCCTGGGTCACCTGAGAAGTGCCTGGTGATTTATGGTGTCGTTAAAAGGTGACGGTAAAAGCAGAGGAGATTTGTAGCATCTGCGTGGAAACCCTGTCCCTGACCCTCACACCCCAGATGCCAACAGATTAAATATCCGAGGAGGCCTTGAAGCCTGGGGATGGCTTTGAGGGAGAGCCCTGCACATCTGGTAATGCTTGGCCTGATACTTAAGCCCCTGGACTGTGTGTAATGAAATGTAATTCTCTCCTTGCCCTGCTGTGGATCAGGAGAGGCTTTTCCTGCAGGAAGGGCGCTGGTGGAAGAGGAAGGTGCAGCCAAAGTGGGTGGGAAGGTGAAGGTGTGCTTTGCTGGGGGATGTGGGGAGCAGGAGGGAAAGAAAATGATCTCCAGTGGGGGAAGAGCAAGGCTGGGATCTTCCTGCTGGGTGGAAGCTCAGCCTGATCCCAAAGAGCAGCTCTGGAAGAGCTTCAGGGCTCATGGGTCTGTGCCCATGTCCAGCTCTGGCTGCCCTTGGGCACACTCTTGGATCTCTCCCCTTGCCCTTGGAGGTCTGGAGAGCCCAGGGTGATGCTGCTGGCTCAGGGGATGGAAGGCTGCATTGCTGGAGCAGTGCAACATTCCCGTTTCTCCCTGCCTAGCCCGGTATTTGCAATTCTTTGGATGTTCTGCTCTTTAGAGGGAATGAATCCTCGCTGGAGCTGGAAGGGTGGGAGAGTGGGCTGATGGGAGAAGTGGTGTGAGATCCCACAGCTCGGCTGGGATGGCCTGGATGTGTTATCCATGGGTTTGCCATGGGTTATCCCATGGGTTATCCCATGTTATCCCATGTTATCTCATGTGTTGTTATCCTTTGTTGTACCATGTGTTATCCATGGGTTATCCCATGTGCTATCCCATGTTATCTCATGTGTTTTCCATGGGTTATCCCGTGTTCTCCCATAGGTTATCGTGTGTAATCCCATGTTATCCCATGGGTTATCCATGGGTTATCCCATGTTATCCCATGTATTATCCATGGGTTATCCCGTGTTATCCCATGTGTCAGTGCCCAGCACAGCCTGTGTGGCGTCAGGCTGAACAGCACAGAATTTGAGGAAAAACCTCTTTTGGAGACTCTGGTCCTCCACAGCTTCCCCTCCTGGCAGGATCCACCAGGATCCTCCTGGCTTCAGCTCAGCGATGCCTCTTTGCAGCCGCGGCGCTCCAACTCGGAATTACATCTCACTCTGCCTTGTTTTGGGCAAACAGGGATTTGGAGGGAGAAACCTGCTGGGGGAAGCAGCTCTGAGGGCCAGGCTGACTTGCTGGAAGCTGAACCCACAGCCTCTGCTCAGAGCCGAGCTGGGAATGAGCAGGGAATGGAGGATGCACATGTTTTCAGGGAAGAGGGGAGAGCTGGCAGGGCTGGGGATAAAAGCAACATATGTCTGATTGAGTAAGTGGAGAAATGCAGGCCAGATGGCTGCAGAGACTCCGAGCTGGGGAATAATTTCCAAAAGTCTTTGCTCTCCGGAGCAAGATTAGGGCACTTGCAATCTCTTCCTCTCGGCTCAATTTGCCTGCTGGGCTGGCTTTGGGCAGAGCTCTTAATGCTGTTTGCGACCTGCAGGGATTTGGGGAGTTGTTAGCCAGGGGGGAAATGCTGAGCAGAGGGTGGTTTGGAAGGATGGAGGGTTTGGGATGGAAGGATGGAGGGTTTGGGATGGAAGGATGGAGGATTTGGGATGGAAGGATGGAGGGTTTGGGATGGAAGGATGGAGGGTTTGGGATGGAAGGATGGAGGATTTGGGATGTTCTCACCCCATGTTGTTACAGGGTCTGAGCAGGAGGAACTCAGGTGGGTCCTGGGGGAGGCTGGCCATGGATTTATGGGATTTATAGGATCCCAGACTGGTTTGGTTGGAATGGATCTCAAAGCCCACCCAGTGCCATCCCCAGGGACACCTTCCACCATCCCAGGTTGCTCCAAGCTCTGTCCAGCCTGGCCTTGGACATTCCAGGGATCCACAGCTTCTCTGGGAATTCCATCCCAGCCTCTCCCCACCTCCCAAGGACCAATTCCTTCCCAAATCCCATCTCTCCCTGCCTTCAGCCAGTTTAAAGCCATTCCCATGTCCTGTCCCTCCATCCCTTGTCCCAAATTCCAGCTCTCCTGGAGCTCCTTTAGGCACAGGAAGGAGCTCAGAGCTCTCCCTAGAGCCTTCCTTTCTCCAGGCTGAAAAAGGACATTTGTGGTTTATGGGAAATTAAAAATCATCATTTTTAGGTGATCTTTACGTAAAAAAAAAACCCAACCAAAAGTACCTGGTGTCCTCTGAGGGGGAAAGGCATGGTAGGAGCAGAAATTGCAGCTCCATCAAGCTGGAAATCCTAAATAATCAAAAAAAATCCGGGCTGCAGCTTTGGAAGTTGCTCCCTTTTCTCGTACAACGAGAGGGAGAAAAAATAAACTTGTGTGTAAAGCCTGTCGCAAGGAAATGAATTGCAAATAAGAAAAACAAATTCGAGTTAATTCCTCTTTTTCCAAGCACAGCTCCATTCAGTGTTTTGGGAGTCAAGGGATTTAGGGATCTGGAGATAGCGTCAGTGTTTTTGGGTAACAAGTACAAACTGTAGCAGCTTTTAAGGCTTCAGAAGCTGTTTCTGATTAGGATCTTTTCTTTTGACAACTTTTTTTTTCTTTTCAGGAAAAAAAAAAGGGGGGGTGGGGGGAGGAAAGGGCTTTTTGTAACACAGTTGGGTTAGAGATGAGGGAAAATCTGTTTGAAATATGCAGGGACCTGAAAGCAAATCTTGAGTGAATAATAAGTTTAACTGACCTTAAAATATCCCATTGCCATGAGGGATTTGAGAGTAATACTTCAAATGGATTTTTGATGAGGCTCTGCAGGCTGCGGGGAATTGAATATTTTTACCCAACACGTTTTCTGATCTAAATTCACACAATAACTGGGGGAAAAAAAAAACTATTTGGGAATGCCTAAAGAAGGTTTTGGGGTTGCGTTGTTTCATTTTAAAGCTGCTACTGTGCAGGGGAAAAACCAATTTGCCGCAAGGTCACCTTTCAGAACTACCTTTTCCCCCTCAACATTCAGTTTAATCCTGGAGCAGAATTCCTGCTGGCTGCCTGTGGGACATCCTGGCATTCCGTGGGGGTGGAATTATTGTGTGTCCCTGCTGGGACCCTGCTGTGACACTGTCCCTGGGATCCCCAGCACTCCCAGGATCCCTGCAGAAAGCCCAGCCCGGTGGGAAAACACCCATGGGAGGAGAAACACCCCAAACCTCAGGACTGACCATCCCTGTGGTCACTTCTCCCTCAAAGAGAAGCAAGCAGCACTTCCTGGGCTGTGCTGCTGCCTCTGTCCAGCTGTCCATCCATGCCAGGGGACAATCCTCAAGGACAGGGGGATGTCCCCAGGGCTGTGGGGCTCTGCCAAGAGCTCTGCTCCTTCCCTTCACCCTGGAGCACAAAGTAGCATTTTGTGGGTCAAGTTGTGCCAGGGGAGGTTGAGGTGGGATATTAAGGACAAGTTTTTCATGGAAATGCTGCCCAGGGCAGGCTTGGGATCACCATCCATCCCTGGAGGGATTGAAAAGCCCTGAGGATGTGGGGCAGTGGTGGGTTTGGCAGTGCTGGGGAGGCTGGGATGGATTTTGGAGGTTTTTTCCAACCCAAACAATTCTGTGATTCCGATTGATGCACCATCCTCTCTGATCCCGAGCTTTTCCTGGATCAATCCCTCCAGAGTTGTGTCCTACCTGAGTGCAGCTCCCCAAATTCCAGCCTCCCTTCCCTCTGCTGCCCCAAAATGGGGGGAACAGAACCCAAATCTGGTGGATCAGGGGGATAACCCCTTCTCCTCACGCCCAGGGACGAGGGGAGATGTCCCATGGCTGGGGGGGGCTCTGCTGGCTGCCACCATCTGAGGGGGGCTTTGAGAATGCTCCTGTCAGCCCTGAGTGTCCCCAGCGGTGGGATTCCAGCAGCAAACAAGCTCCCAGTGTCCTCCCTGCCCTTCCCCAGCAGCCGGAGGTCCCAGCGTGGCGCCGCGGCAGCAACGCCTCTTGGCCTCCTGCCCCTCCCAGAGCTCCAAACAGCCCCGGGTTTTCCCTCCCTGGCATTCAAAAAGGGGAAAAAAGGGGAAATTGTGGTCCTGCCGGGGCTGTGGGCTGGGAAGATCCCTCCTCCTCACGTCCCAGGGATGCAGAGCATGTGAAGGTCCTGTTTGGGCACTGTGGCTCCCTATGGGGTGGGCAATCCTACAGAGCTGTGGGATCATCGCCTTGCTCCTGGCTGGAGTGGGGCTGGAGACAATGAACTGGGAATGGGTTGGGCTGGGAAAGACCTTAAAGTCCATCCAGTTCCAACCCCAACACCTTCCACTGTCCCAGGTTGCTCCAAGCTCTGTCCAGCCTGGCCTTGGGCACTTGCAGGGATCCAGGGGCAGCCCCAGGAAGCTGTTGCTGTCCCTGGCTGCTGCCTGGGGATGGTTTTGGGGCTGGGGGTGAGCCCTGGCTGCCCAGGGATGCTGGGATCGATGGTCCTGTCAGGCCTCAGCCTCCCATCCATCATCCCTCTGCTCATCCATCAGCCTGGAGTGTCCAGTTCAGCATGGAGATGCTGTGGCAGATGAGGAATGGCTTCAACCTCCTGGCTGCTGGAATTGCTGGAATTTTGGTTCACCAAACCACTCCCAGTGCTGCAGAATTAGGGAAGTTACTTACCCATGGCCCTGGGCTGGGCTCAGGGGGAATGAGGAGCCCATGGGAACATGGATTTGTTCAGCTTAGATTTGCTCAGAAAGGGTGTTTTCCTCGTTTAAAGAGCTCACACTGTGAGCTGGGATGTGGTGGACACTTCCTCATTGTTTTCCCTATGGAAAAGGCAGAGTGGGGACAAACCAGCAGAGTCCCTGGACTGGGTGGGACTGGTGTGGACTGGACTGGTGTGGACTGGACTGGACTGGTGTGGATTTGCCTCCCCCTGAGCTGTGCCACGGCTCAGCTGCAGCTTTCCACGGAAATGTGCAAACTTCCTATTTTTGATCCTCATCCTCCATCAGCCCTGGCTGGAACAGGCTGGTGGGATCCAACAGGGCTGGGGAAGACAGTCAGACAGCTGGACAGACAGACAGACAGAGCGTGTGATTGCTCAAGCCACATTTCCTTAGGAAACCAGGCTATAAATAAGCAAAATCCAGTTCTTTTCCACAAACAACTCCAGTTGCCACAAACTGAAGATTTTCCAATGGGGAAAAAAAAAAAATTTGTTAGAGAATTTCCGGTTGTTCCTGCTGGAGGGAGGGAGGGAGGAAGGGAGCACAGGATGGATGGAACTCCTCATCTCCATCACCTGGGGCTGCCCCAGAGATCTGGGGGAAGCTGGAAGAAACCTCAGGAAGCTGGAGAAACCTCAGTGTCACGGAATTACAGAGTGGTTTGGGTCAGAAGGCACCTCAGAGCCCATCCAGTGCCACCCCCTGCCATGGGCAGGGACACCTCCCACCACCCCAGGGTGCTCCAAGCCCTGCCCAACCTCTCCTGGCACATTCCAGAGCCTTCCCAACCTCTCCACAGCCCCTTTTTCAACGGCTGGAGGAACATCTTTCCTTTTTTTCTTGCGGCAAAGTGCGTGATCCACCCCCAGCTCCCTCCTCAGTGGGGCATTTCCTTCACCTGGGGAGCAGCTGAGCCGCAGTGCGAGGGGGAGGAGGCTGCCAGCAGCATCCCCAGCACTCCCAAACCTCCTTTTCCAGCATTTCTGGGTTTTTTTCCCTCACCTGTGGAGGAAGCAGTGGTGGAATCTTGTTTGGGAGGCTGCAGGGGAGCTTTGCATGCATGTAGAAGTGGCTGAGCAGCTTGGTGGAGATAAGAACCATTCAGTTCTTATTTGGCTCCTGTCCCAGTTCCCTTCTCCTGGCTCCTGCCCCGGGATGGGATGGCACAGAGGAGTTTGGGGATGGTGGCTCCCATCCCTGCCATGCTCCAGGCAAAGCTCCTCGCCAGGAAATGAGGCTTTTTCTGATAGGAAAAAAAAAAAAAAAAAAAGAAAAAGAGCTAAATTCGTTCCCCTAAATTCGTTTCCCATCTTCCCTCAGGCTGGATTACAAATTTGACACAGATGGGGAATCTTTGTTGTTGCTGTGGAAAACTGGATGTATTTTCCATCCCAACACGAGCAGCATGACAGCATCAGACCTGAGACAAACACCAAAAAACCCCAGTTCTGGGTTTTTGGAAGAGAGGGGACAGATGAGCTCCTCCAGCCTGGAGCCATCCCGAACTGGGACACATGTGGGATGTGTTTGTGGACAGCCAGAACCTGCTCTGGGGGACACAACAGCCAAAGATGGGGACCAGGACAGGGGGACTGAGGCTGGAATTTTCCCTGTGAGACCCCCAAAGCTGAGGATGGAAGGATGGAGGGGTGACAAGGGGTGGTTTGGTCTCACCTGGGGGTTTTGGGGACACAAAGCCTCTCTCCTTGGAGGTGCAGTTGTGGCTCCTTTGTCCTGCTCAGCCTGGAAAGGTGGCAGTGAGGAGGGCTGGGCAGTCCTGGCTCCATCCCTGGGTCCCTGCAGGTGACTCTCTCAAGATGTCAGGGCTAACTGTCACCTGGGGCCAAGCTGGGGCTCTGCAGAGCTGCTGCCACTTCCAGGCCATCAGGTTCCTGCCAGGGCCAGGCAGCAGCAGCCTCTCCATCACCTGCCCGAGCTGTCAAAGGCATTACAGCAACACTGGAAAAATGGGAATGTCTGGGGGAAAATGGGAAATGTCCCTGCCTGGGGAGCAGAGCTCTGTCCCTGCTGCCTCAGCACATTTCAGCCCCTCCTGCCCAGCTGCAGCTGGGGCCTGGCTGTGCCCTGTTCCCCTCCTGTCCTGCCCTGTCCCCCTCCTGTCCTGCCCTGTCCCACACCTGAGTGCTCAGACGTGCTGGGGGACATCTGCTCCCCTCCCTGGACCCACCCAGAGTCCCTGTGGGCTGCAGATGATGCCACTCGTGTGCCAACCCTGGAGCTCAGCCTGGGCACCCACAGGGCTTTGGCTGAACTCAGGGAATTGAAATATGGAGCTTTCCCTCCCTCGGGTCAAACCCCACAGTTCCAGTGTCACTTTGGGATGTTCTGGAGCTGCTGCTGGTCACCCAGAGGGCACTGCTGGCTCTGTCACCCTCCTGTCCCCCCAGGGCTCCTGGGTGTCCAGCACTGCAGGGTTTTGGGGCTGGGGGGCACAGGGGATGCTCCTGGTGGGATGGAAGTGAGGGAGAACTGAGGTGTGGTGGTGAGAGGGATTGAGGTGCAGAGTCACCGCTGATCTCAGTGTCCCCAAATTGCTTTGTGGGTCTGGCCAAGAGAGATTAAAACTGTCCCTGGAGCTGGTGCTGATGGATTCCCTCGGCTCCTCTGCCAGCCTCAGCGCTGGCTGCAGTTCACAGAGGGCTGATTTATTTTTGCTGAGGTAGGAACGAGGCAGGTTTGGAAGCGTTTCAGAGCAACTCGTGGCTGGTTTGAAGCTGCAGTTTCCAGCAGGATTTCAGGCAGGACTCGCTGCTTGTTCAGCAGGGCAGAGCCAGGCTGGGAAAAAGGGTTTTGCAGAAACCTCCACGAGGTGAAGGCATTGGAGTCACCAAGGGTTGGATCAGCACGTGGAGCTGGAGGAGCTGCTCTGAAGGCAGGGATACCTCACCCCTCACCCATCACATCTCTGATTTTTTAGCATCTGATCCAACCAGGATTAATTCCTTCTCAACCTCTGAACCTTGGTGATGCCCTGGCGTGTGGCATCCAAGCCCAGGAAGCACAAAATGCTCGGTTTTGTCCGTTTGAAAGAGGAGAAACTGGAAAAATGGCTTGAAAATGTTGGAATGAGTTAAGAATCACGAGGTTGGGGGGATCTTTGCTATTCCCTGACAGCTCTTGGGGAGTTCCTTCCTGCTCCCCGTGGCTGTGCAGGAAGGTGAGGAGCGGGAGGGGACAGCCAGCCCTGCCCGAGGGGACAGCCAGGGGACAGCCAGCCCTGCCCGAGGGGACAGCCAGCCCTGCCCATGGTGGCCCTGAGCCATCTGGAGAGCCCGGCAGCTCCTTCCCCGCGGCTCGGCGAAGGTCCTGGCTCGGCGGCGTGGCCACCCCATGCGGAGATCAAATAAACACAAATACCCTGAAATTATTCATGGCTCTGGGGACTTGTCTGCTGCCTCGTCAGCAGCTGCTGATCAAATCGGGGCAGCTGTCAATTGGCCGGCAGCGGGAGGAGGTGGCTCTGGCAGACATGTGTGGATTCCTCCTTCCTTCCTCCTTCCTTCCTTCCTTCCTCCTCGCCGGGCTCCCGCTGCTCCTGCACCTGCGATGGGCAGGATGGGCAGGAATTTTGGGGGTTCCCCTCGCCTGAACCCCGGGATGGGGGCAAGGAGGGATCCCAGGGACCCAGAGGGGATGCGGGTCGTGCCACCTAGGCTGTGCCCTGCTTAATTAGCCTGGGCTAATTAGGGAGCAGCGCCCGTGGGTTGGGAGTGCCTGCAGCCAGCGTCCCCTGGGAGGTGGCAGGGAGGGGATGGATGCGCTTGGAGTGGCAGTGACAGGGGAATGGCTGCACGGGGACAGGCAGGGAGGGTGGGATATTGGGAATAAATCCTTCCCGGCCAGGGGAGAGAAGCTGTGGCTGCCCCTGGATCCCTGGCAGTGTCCAAGACCAGGCTGGACAGGGATTGGAGCAACCTGGGATGGTGGAAGGTGTCCCTGCCCATGGATGTCCCTGCCATTGGATGAATCTGAAGGTTCTTTCCTCTTCCTTTTGCTCAACCAAGCATCAGGAAGGGGAAGAATTCCTATTTCTGCTGTCCATGGAACTTTAAACCTGTGAAATCCCATAATTTTTGTCACCTTTTTATGCCTTTCCTGGGCTCTCCTCCATCAAGGTGGGAAATCAGGCAGTTCCAGCCCGTTGCTGTGAGGGGATAATTTAGTGAGAACTAACGAGTCTCATTTTTTTAATTTGTAATTGCAAACAAGGAATTTAGGCATACTCAGGGTGGTTTCAGGGATTTTTTTCTGTTTTATTTTTAAAAACCCTTGGGATAATCGGGGTTAGTGGTGTCCCCTTCCCTGCCCAGCAGCTGCAAGAGCAATTTTTCCTTATTCATCGGCGCTCCCGAGGATCCCAGTCACCAGGGGGATAAAATCTGTCACCGGTGTCTGTATTGCAGGTTCCGAGGAGGGTAATTTGTGTTTCCCCTGCTCAGACAGCAGGTCAGGTCATAAAGCACCACATCCTCGGTGGGGGGAGAGCCTGTTTAAAGGCTGCCTGTGCTGAAAGGTGCAATAATCCGCCGGATTACTTGCCGGGGGAGCCGCAGGAAAATTTACTGCCTTGGAAAGGGATTATCCCAGCGCTGCTGCCAGAGGATTTCTTCCCTTTCTTCCCTAAGAGGAAGGAAGCTTTTCATTGAATTCCTGCTGCTGCAGCCCGCGGGAGCTGCTCCCCCCAACCAGCGCGGCTCTCGCAGCTCGGAAGGGAAGAATTCATCCCCACGATGCCGGGATGAATTCGGGATTTTATCCCCAGCTCCCCTCCCAGGTGGGAGAGGGAAACTGGAGGCTGGGCTGGAATTCGGATGGAGTTCTCTGCACAGAAGGTGCTGAGCTGCCGGAAGGGACGAGTTTGCTGCAGAGGGATGAACGGGACGAGGAAAGAACAGGGGGAGGGAGAAATCCTCCCCGCCGCAGCTCCGGCAGCATCTCCCAAACTCCAGCTGCGGGAACGGGCTTTGCACCGGGAGCTACGAGGCTTCCGACCCCGAGCATCCCCTGCTGCCAGCGGGGACCAAACCGAGGGCTCCATCCCCCATCCCGAGCAGAGAATGGAGCTTCCCAGGAGCTCAGGGCCACTCCAGCCCCGAATTCCCAAGTCCTTCCGCAGTTCCCCCCTCCCGGCACCGGGGCTTGGCGGGGGGGTTTGGTTTTGTTTGATTTCCTTCCCCTGGAAGGCAGGAGAGGGGGAGGCTGGGGGCAGCCAAGCCCTTTAATTGTGTGCAATGAAGGCTGACAGTGCCGAGGCGCAGCCTTTAAAAGAGGTACTGAACCTTTAATTCCTGAATAAATCATCTCCAGTCTGTTGCTCCTTC
Source organism: Lichenostomus cassidix (assembly GCF_008360975.1). Lineage (NCBI taxonomy): Eukaryota > Metazoa > Chordata > Aves > Passeriformes > Meliphagidae > Lichenostomus > Lichenostomus cassidix. The sequence continues at coordinate 1,417,173 of NC_139495.1, forward strand.
ATCTGCAAGCTGTCTGAGCGGGATCCACAGGCACTGCTGGGAAGGGTCATTTGGAGATCAGAGCCCTCGATTGACCCGGGTCACAGGCAAGACACCTGCCACAGGCTGTCCCCTCGCCCCGGAGCCGCGAATCAAAGGGACGCTGGGGAGCTGGGCCGGGAGAGGAGATTTCTAATTGCTGCCGCGCTGAGGAGCTTCATTCCAGAGGGATGGAGAGCTGGGAGTGCTCCTGGCACGGCTGGAAACCAGCCCAGCCCAGTGCCCCAGCACGTGCCAACCCCATTTTCTGAAGGGTTTTTGGGGATTCATGGAGCTCTTCCTTCCCCACCTGCTTTCACCCAAGCGGTGGCTTCAGCTGCTTTTTCACTCACAGTTATTCAAGTTCCATCAGGGAGGAGGAGTCCCTGGGAGCTCTTTTTGGGACTCCATCGAGGAGAAGAAGTCCCTGGGTGTTCTTTTTGGACTTCATCAATAAGGAGGAGTCCCTGGGTGCTCTTTTCAGCCTGGCAGTGTCCCTGGCAGTGTCACTGGGGAGTTCAGCTGCCATTTTCGGGATGACCCCATATATTGTAGCTGCTCCACAGTGGAGAAGGGTGAGGAGGGACAATCTCCAAACCCCATGAAGAGACCAAACAGCCTCTTCTCCAGCGCAGGGAAGGAGCTGTGCCCTGATTAAGGCTGATTCCTGCTCTCCATAATCCCATGCATCCACCAGAGCCCTTTCACCCTAACGACCCGGCTGGAATAACCACGCAAGGAAAACACTCTGCAGGGCCTGGAGCTGCCCATAATTGCAGCCTCTGGCCATCCACGCGGGCAGGATGGCCATGGAAATGCGATGGAAATGTGATGGAAATGTGATGGAAATGCTGGATTAGGAGGTGTGGGAGCTGTGGGGTTGGGGGTGACTGCGAGGTTGGGGTGACACAGCCTTTTCCTCACCTTCCTACCAGGAAACTTGGAACACCAAGGGGTCTGGGAGAGTTTACAGATGGGAAAAGCAGCCGCGTTTCCCCGGCGGCCCCGGTTCTGCCGGGGGTTAATAACTGGGTGTCGGGTGACTGCTGAAAGCAGCCGCGCCATTAGAAATGCAAATGTTGGCTCCGGCTTCTCCCCTTTCCCTCACTCCGCATCTCCCACGTTTTGATGCCACGTCGAACACGAACCTCCCCACCTCCAGGCTCTTCCCAGAACCCTCCACAGACCCCCTGCTGCAGATGGGGGAACCTCTCGGGGAGGTTTGGGGGCTCAGACCTTTCGGGGTGCCACAACCCATCGCATTTTCCTCCTCCTAGCCTCTCTACCCACCCAAACCCAGCCCAGGGACCTCATCCCCCGTGGTCTGGGGGGTTCTTTGTGTGGGCTGGAGACCCCCAGCCGCGGTGCTGGGCTGTTCCTCGGGGCTGCCAAGGGAATCAGGAGCTTCTGGGGGGCAGGAGGATCCCCTGGGGATGCACGACCCGCCGAACCTGCTCGCTGTTTCATGTATCAAACTGTAATTAGGAGCAAAGGGCAGAGGGGTGCAAAGGAGCATTAATAAATTATCTGCCTGCTTGTTAATTGACGTGTCTCAGTCGGCCCGTGGTGGAGCCCAGGGCTCGGCTCCCCTTCCAGGCGCATCCCAGCCTTGTTACTGCCCCCATTAGCATATTGAGGTCTCCCTGCTTAAAGCCAATTAGCTCCCGGCCAGGCCTGATTGGGAAGCCGCGGCCTCATTTGCACATTTTTGAATTGGCGAAAGAATCAAAAATAATGGGGGCAGCTCGGGGCTGGGGAGCTGGGGGGGCTCTGGTGGCTGGGGGGCACCGGCAGGACCTGCCGGGGATGGAGAGGGGGAATGGCACGGTAATTAGGATAAAAAGGAACACGGGCTAATTTGGTCCCGGGCGGCTCGGGGAGTTCATCCTTCGCAGCTCGGCGCTGATTCAACAGATGCCCTGCGATTCCTCCGGGAAGAAGAGGTCACGGGGAGGCTGGGATGGGGTGAGGGCTGCTGGCCAACCCTTTTTGGGGAACAGGGTCTGTCACATCCCCTGGCAGAGCAGGGATCGGAGCTCCATCCCCCCCATCCCACATCCCACCCCCTCCCTGCCTTCTCCCGCGGCAGAGGTGCTGCTATTCGAGCTGCCTGGAAGGAAAAACTCTGATCGCCGAGTTTGCAGCGCTGGTTTCCAGTTTAACAACCCGAGAGGCTCGGCGGGGCCACAAAGGCAGCCTTGTCCCGGGCGGAGATAAGCCCGAGGGACGATTCATATGCAGATCCGGGCGGTACCGGGTGGCTGCCGCCAGAGGATAAATCTGTCCCGAGCCTCGGCCCCTTCGCCCGGTTCCAAACTGCTTTACATTCGCACAAAAACGGTTCTGTCCCCCGGCGAGCCCCGGCCCGGCTGCCTGTCACCCTGGAGCCGCGGGGTGTCCCCTGCCCGGCCTGCGCTGGTTTTGTCCCCAGCGTCCCCTGGCCCATCTCAGTGCCTTCAAAGGGTCACTTTTTTGCCCTGTAGAAAGCTCTCAACCATGTCCCCCCTCTCCAGCAGAAATCCCTTCCTTTCACTCCCTTTATCCGGGCTTTTTTGTCAGGGCTCACTTTTTAAAATTAGCGATGGAGAGGGTTTTTTTTTCCTTTTTTCCCCCCATTTTTTCCTCATTTTGGTGATGACATAAAGCCTGCAAGCTTTGATCCGATGTCACACATCACTTCCATCTGTGCTTCATCTGGGGATCTGGTTGAGATGGAAGATTCCAAAGACCTCCCAAAAATCTCCCTCCCAGCACAAGCTGCTCCTGGATCCATGCAAAAGCTTCTGCCTGGCATTTCAGGATGGGTGAATTGCAGGCAGAGCCTGTCCTGCTCTCCTGGCTTGGCTGGGAGAGAGTTAATTTTCTTCCTGGAGCTGCCGTGGGTGATAACTCAGGGATGCTTTGGGCTGGAGACTTTTTTATCTCCTGAGAGTGCATCCCCTGATCTCTCAGCCTGGTGCTGGGAGGAGTCCAGCTCCGAAAATCATCAGGAATCATGAACCAATTAACTCGGGGAAGTTATGTTGGCCCAGTTTTTGAAGTCTGCTTTGATTCCCTGCCTGCCGTGGCTGTTAATCACTATTTAATGCTGCTTTCTGCATTTTTATCAGCATTTTATCTGCTGTAATTTAGTGTGTGTTACCTTAGCAGAGGAAGCATTTTCACATACCGAATGTCTCCACGTAGGAAATCCCAGCTCTGATGCCTCTCAAGTGCCAGCTGGTTTATTAATTAAAAATGAAAATTTATCAGCTTAATAGAGACGTAAAGGAGTTTTATCCCTCCTCCTGGGCACGGCTTCCTCCTGAAATCCCAATTCCTTCCAAGGCTCCCCCACTGCAGTGTCTTGTACCTGCAGGCACTGCTTGCCATTCCCACGGTGCTCCCTTCAGGTCAATAAGAATTAACTGTAAATTTAATTAAAGTTCCTAACGTTTGTGCTAAAGTGGAGCACAACCACGCCTGCTCTGCTCTTTGCCAGTTTCAGCCAGATCTGGAGGGAGCTGGGCGTTATCAATAATTAACCGCGGTAATTTAGGGCGAGTATTAGGGAGTTAATGAAAATGTGAAATGCCTCATTAGGGTGCCATAGCTGGAAGTGCTGGAGCTGCCGAGGAAGAGGAGGTGTTGCACAATGAATGCCTGGAGGCTGCTGGTCCCAAAAGGATCCAGAGAGGTTTTCCCACCCCTGGAATTGTCCCAGGTCAGGTTGAGGTTTAACGTAGACCTTCCAGGGTTTCCCATCACCTCATCCCAAATGTTTGCGGTCGATAATCAACAATTTATTAATAACAAACACTTTATTGCCCGCCGAGGAGAGAGCCCAGCTTTGCTGAGAGGGCTGGGGCTGGCTGAGGAGGAGGAAGGAGCTGCTGTGCTGCACAGAAATCCCGGTGGCATCCAGGGAAACACCGCAGGGGTGCCTCAGCAAGCTGCCAGGAGAAGCAGCCTGGAGAACCCTGTGGCATTTCCTGAATGGAATTAGAGTGAAGGATGCTTGGCCGGCCAGGAAGCCCCAGCAGGAGGGTGGAGCTGTGCTCCCAGCGGATCTGGAGCTGTGCCATCGGGTTTTCCTTGGCGCTGGACGAGCACAGGGAGGGGACAGGCACGGCTGGAATCCTGGTTTGGGAAGGTGCTTCCCAGCAGGAGCTCTATCGGTCAGCATCGCTGTTATGTGGGGTGGGAGAGAAAAAGTGCAGGAAAAATTGGGAAAACTCCCGTGGCTGCCCCGAGATGCTTGGATCCTTGAAGGGCATCCTTGCGGTGCCAAACGGAGGGGCTGTGCTGCCAGGTGAGGACACCAGGGACGAGGAATGGCTCCAAAAATGCTGGGCAAAAATTAAAATAAAAGAGGGGGGAAAAGCCACAAGTGGCTTCTGGCTCTTGTTTGGGGGAAGGAGCTGTGGGGGCTCAGCGTCGCTCGCGAATGCTTTTAATCAAGTGTTCTTTCCTGCGTCCAGGGGAAAAATCCCAGAAACCTCAAGCTTTTCCCATTACATAAGGAGCAGATGCTGCTGGGCAGAGCCCTGACTTCCCCCCAGCACAGCCCTGTCGCTGTCCCCAGCCGCCGTGGGGACTCGGCTCCCTGCCAGGCACAGCCCCGAGCAGTGGGATGAGGATCCCAGAGAAGCTGTGGCTGCCCCTGGATCCCTGGAGGTGTCCAAGGCCAGGCTGGACAGGGCTTGGAGCAGCCTGGGACAGTGGAAGGTGTCCCTGCCATGGCAGGGGTGGCACTGGATGAGCTTTAAGGTCCCTTCCACCCCAAACCATTCCAGGATTGTGCGATTCTGGAGCTGGAAGAGGAGGATGCGGAGGGCAGCGGGGCAGGTGCTGTGCTGGTGGCAGGGAGGACCCGCTCTGTCACACAGGGTGACGCGGCTGGGTAATTTCTGCGGCAATTAATGCCTCATTAAAGTGCACGAGGGAACAATCAGAGCAGTGAATTTTACCCAGCACAATGGCTGGGCCCTCAGGGTTTTTCTGTCTTTTTTTTTTTTTTTTTTTTTTTTTTGGAAAAGGAAACAGTCTTTTTCTGGCTTTAACTGCTCCCTGTCTGGAGGCAGAGGAGGAGGGAGCCTTGGTGGGCATCTCCACTCCCAGCTGGTGCTTGGGCATCACTCCCGAGATGGGATTTCAGGGGGCAAATTGGAACCTCCAGGGCTGGAAATCTGACTGGAGGTCGGGATGAAAACCGGGATAAAAACCAGTCCCGTACCGAAACTGAGCGTGGGGTGGAGGAGAAAGGAGCAGGAGGGATTTCCAGGGCTGGGAAGGAATTCCAAAGGAGACCAACAGTCTGCAGGTGCCCTGTGGGTGACAAGGAGTTCCTTCCCAGGGACAAGCTCTGGAGGGGACGAAGGGAATGCTGAGATGAGCAGAGAGGCTGGAGCACGGGAGCTCCTGGGAAGGATTCTGGAGACAAGGAGGTCACCAGTGGGATGTGAGAAGGAGGGACAGCAGAGCGGTGGCTGTGGTTGGGAAGCCCCTGAGCATTTCTGGCCGGATTTCGGGATTGTCCCCACCCGTTGTGACACCAGCTGAGCCCTGACCGTGTCCCTCTGTCCCACAGGAGCCTGATGCCGCGGACCCTGGACGGCCAGATCACCATGGAGAAAACCCCCAGCTACTTCGTCACCAAGGAGGCGCCGCGGCGCATCTACAACATGTCGCGGGACACCAAGCTGATCGTGGTGGTGCGCAACCCCGTCACCCGCGCCATCTCGGACTACACGCAGACCCTCTCCAAAAACCCCTCCATCCCCAGCTTCCAGGCCCTGGCCTTCAAAAACCTCAGCACGGGGCTGATCGACACGAGCTGGAGCGCGGTGAGGATCGGCATCTACGCCAAGCACCTGGACAACTGGCTGCAGTACTTCCCGCTCTCCAAATTCCTCTTCGTCAGCGGCGAGAGGCTCGTCAGCGACCCTGCCGGGGAGATGGGTCGCGTCCAGGATTTCCTGGGTCTCCAGAGGGTGGTGACGGACAAACATTTCTATTTTAATGAGACCAAGGGCTTTCCGTGCCTGAAGAAGCCGGAGGGGGGAAGCAGACCGCGCTGCCTGGGGAAATCCAAGGGGCGGCCGCACCCCAAAATCGACGGGCAGGTGGTGCAGCGCCTGCGGGAGTTTTACAGACCCTTCAACATGAAGTTTTATCAGATGACAGGGCAGGATTTTGGGTGGGACTGAGCCACCCGCAGGGCGCACTGCCGGGCTGGTATCGGGGCTGCCAGGACCGCGGGCCAGGGATGCTCGTGGTCATCGTGGTCATCGTGGTCATCGTGGTCATCGTGGTCATCGTGGTCACCGTGGTCACCGTGGTCACCGTGGTCCAGGGATGCCCGTGGCCACCCCACCAGCACCCTCCTCCCTTCGTTCTAATTTATATCGGACCTTTTCTGGCAAGAAACGGACTTTTCTGGAGTAGAGAGAAATATTTAAGAAATAAAACCAACAGATGAGCCCTCTCCCCTCCCTGAGCAGATTAAATATTCTTCCACATAAATCTCGCTAATCTATATTAACCGGGAGCTTTCCGGGTGGCAGGCGGGAGGGTTTGTGTGCATGGGGGTGATGGATCCTCCATCCAGAATAAAACCTTTGGAAACTTTGGAAACTCCTCCTCTGGGGCAGGCAGCCAGTGGGGTTTTGCTAAATCGAGTTCTGCTGGTGACACTGGTGGCCAGGGGACAGCTGGACAGCAAACCCTAATCCCGGGAGATGTTTTGCAAGTGGAAAAGAGTCTGTAGGAATTTCCCAGTTGAGCAAAACAACGAACAGCAGCAGTTTTGAATAAACGCCAGGTCTGGGCTCAGGGGGAGGGAGTTGTGGATCACCTTCCAGTGTTCCTTCAGTCACCCAGCTGATGGAGCAGAGCCTTTCTAACCCTCAGGATGAAAATTCCTGCTTCTCCCGAATTTACCCAAACTCTGCCCTTTCAGCTCAATAATCTCAATAGTTTTTCGAATCTGCAGCCATTGAGGGTCATCACGGGAGGCTGCAGAAATTACTTTAATCTGCACTAACTGGTTTTCCCTTAATTAAAGATGGGGAAAACATTTAATTAACCTCCAAGATCTTATTAGTGACTTGCATTTGTCTCTTTAATGAGCTAATTATGAGTTTTGAAGGGCCCTCAGGCCCTGCATTGTTTGCAAATACTCTTTGGCTGTGGTTTCTTCCATCCTGCAGCATCCCGGAGCTGACCACGCTGCCGAGGTTCCTCCTCTCCTCTCCTCCTGGCTGCTGCTGCCTGGGCGTGACGAGGGAAGGAGGTACCATTTTTGGGATGCCCAACCAGCCCCGTCCCATTTCCTGCCAGCTCGGGGCTGCTTTTAAACCCTCAAATGGCACTTTATCCCGCACAGCTCTCCCGGCTCCTGCCACGTCCCCCGTGCCCCGGGAGGTGATGATTGTTTCCTGTCCCACTCAGCGGGCTGCAGGTGAGGTTGGACATTGTCCTGTTCGTTCCCGGGGTGTGTGACACGCACAGGGACAGCCTGCAGGTGATGTAGGAGGGAAATGCGAACGCGTTGGTGTGTTTGGAAAGAGGAACCACCGCGGTGCCAATCCCTCGGGGCTTCGTGACCATCACCGGCTGGAGAATCGCCAAGGGATAGCGAGGAGAGGTGGAACCAGCACTGGTTTAGCGCCCTGGGAGCGATGCAGCTCTCTGGGGGATGAGCTCAGCATCCCGTGCCCAGCTCGGGGCCCCCCGGCCGTGTCCCCCCAGCTCTGTGACCCCCGGCCACCGCCCCGCCGGGGGTGGGATGTCGCAGCGGCTGGAGCCCCTTGTCAGCCTGGCTGGCAGCTCCGCATGATGGACTGCGCTCTGCTTGTTTAGGTTTTGTTTCCAGCCACGACATTCGACCAAATTATTCTCCGCGAAGGGCTTTAAAGTTTCCCAAGTGCCTGTGAAAGCCTGGAAACGCTGATAGTGATCCTATTTCTCAGCTGAGTGACTGCATTCAGCCCCAGCCATATTGATATGCAAAACGTTAAGGGTCCCGGCTCTAAAGATGGTTTCTGTCTGCCCTGTGAAAGGGAACCATACTTTTTTAAAGCCCGGCCCTTTCTAAAGCCGCACAATACCATATAGACTATGCCATTTAAAGCATCTGAAGCGACCCAAAATGTATTGAAAGCTTGCTTTGCAGACTCATTAAGACTACTCAATAGGTTCTGGCAAATACCGTGCCAGGGCTGACCGCACGGATTAAGACTTTTGAAGTGTTACACAAACCCCCTGCTTAAACTAATTGCTGCCCCGCAGCTCATGAGGTCAAGTATTTGTATTCATTGCCTCCGAGAGGAGCCACTTATGGCTCTGTCCAGGTGAAGTCTGCACTTCATTAGATCAAGACAATAAAAGCAGCTTTGGTAGGAAGGGGATGAAATCTCCCGGCTCCTGCTCTGAGCCAGGCACAGGCTGAAGTCCACCTCGGTGGAGTTTGGGGTCGTTTGTGGTGCTTTCAAGAGCTCCAGTGGAGCGATGGGCTTCCCAAAAATAAAGGGTTTCGGTGCAGGATGGTGACAGCGCCCATGTCCCACTCGTGCTGTCCCTCCCAGCTGCATGGAGGGTTCAGCCTGAGCAGAGATCCCTTGGAATTCCTTGAGCAGTTCTCCATTGTGACATTTCGTTCTCCAGGGTCATGAAATCCTGAAATGGTTTGGGTTGAAGGTATTAAAGCCCATCCAGTGCCATCCCTGCCATGGGCAGGGACACCTTCCACTGTCCCAGGCTGCTCCAAGCTCTGTCCAGCCTGGCCTTGGACACTTCCAGGGGCAGCCACAGCTTCTCTGGGATCCTCATCCCAGTAGGAATTGCTCTGACACTCATTCCCATCCCATCCCAATTGCTCTGAAACTCCCACAGATTCAGGGACAGGTGTCACTGCTGGATCTTTCCGCTCAAAACCTCTGGAAATAAAGTTATAACAAGAGGATGCTGAGCTGTGCTGATGTTTTCTGGGACAGAGGGAGTTTGGGCAGCTGCATGTTCAGGGGATGATGGTAAAACACCCTCAGCTCATGGAGCTGGAAGAATGCCTCTGGAGCACCAGGTTAATTGGAGAAGTGCCAGAACAAGAGGATGATGGAGATCCAGCCTTGCAGCCAAGTATGAAATGAAGTTTTCATCCCCGTCTCAGCTAACCAAAGTTTCCATTTCTAACCCCAATTTTGTTTTGAAAATCCAACTATCCAAAGTTTTGTGGTTCATGTGCTCTGGGCCTCCCTCTCCATTCCACTCCATAAGCCAGGAAGAGCAGGGCTGGAAGAGCTTTCCAAAATTTTTTTTATTTACTGCTTTTTCTGTTATACCAGATTTAGGAGGACAGAAGGGAAAGAACAAAAATAGGGAAAGGAGGAAAAAAAAAAGCTCCAAAAGCAAGAAGTTAAAACTTCCCTGCTTTTGCGTGGGTCTGGAGATGAGGAGAGCAGCAGGGCTGATTTGCAGCTCCACATTTCATCTTGAATGTTTATAAGCTGCAAAGGGAAGGTCATGGTGTTCCCTGGAATGTCCCATCCATCACCATTCCCATTCCCTGCTGCATTCCCAGGTGAGGCTGGTGCTGCCAGGGCTGTGGGGCACCTGTGGGTTGTAAAAGTTGGATTATAAAAGTTGGGAGGAGCCTTTCTGCAGGATCTCCCTAGCTCTGGAGGGTGCAGAGGCTGTCCCAGCTCAGGGAACAGGAGCTATCACTGCCTGGTAAGTGGAGGCTGCTGCCAGGGGTGTTGGGCATCCTTCCTGCTGCTTTTGGGGGCTGCAGGGCCAGGGTGGAGCTCGGGGATGGAGCAGTGGGATTGTGTGCAGCCATCATGTGCAAACGCCAAATTGATGCTCTGATGAGAAACAGCAACACGTTGCCTCGCTTGATTAATTTATATCACTCAGAAGAATAAATTGATGCCTTTCTGGCAAGATTCCCCTGGCAGGAGGAGTGCCCCAGGCCCTCACTGTGTACCCCTCGTTGGTATGGGGTAGAGGGGCACCCATGGGATGGGCACTGCTCCTTCCCAGGGAATGGGACACACAGTGGGCAGGAGGATGGTCAGAGCCTTTGGGGCTGGCTGGTGGTGATGCCACAGCTCATTCTGGGAGGGCTGCTATTAGAGGAGAGAATGGAGCTGGAAGGGCTGATCCAGCCCCGTTTCTCCCAGTTTTCTGTGGCTGGGGAGTGGTGGTGCAGATGCCTGAGCTGCTGCTGCTCTGCCCCAGCACTGCCATCCATGCTGGCAGGAGCACCTGGAAATCAACAGGGAGGGAATTTCCCCCTTTTTTCCCCCCTTTGACTCCGAGTTTAAACTTCCATCTGATGGCTGATTGCTGAAGACCCCCCAGCAGCTGCAGCACACTGCCGGCAGATGCCAGCGGGAAGGAAAGTGTGAGGGATGGAGGGCAGCAGGAGAGAGGCCGGGAAACTGGGAAAAGCTCCTGGTGGGGATGGGAAAGGGGCTTGTGCAACAGCCAGCCTTTAATTAAGGGTCTTTAAAGAGCTTTCCCAGCTGGTTAACATTGCCTTGCCATATTGGAATGGTTTAGGAGCAATGCTCCTCGGGAATGGCTCCCTTCCTGTCAGCCCTTTGGAAAAACGGGGCAGAGAAAAACGGGTCCATCCTCGGTGGAGACGACAAGGAACCCTCCACCCTCCCAGGGAAGAAGCTCAGCAGGTGTCACCAGGGGCTGGAGGGGACAATGTGTGTCACCCAGCACTCAAATGCTGGATTGGGAATGCCTGATCCAGCTCTGGGGTGGATATCAGTGGCAGGAAGCAGTTCTGGGCTGTGGGGAGGCCTGAGGTCAAAGCCAGGGTGTTTTGCTTCCCCTTTTCCAGGAAAGCATCCCCTGACCACTGGAGTTTGTAATTTGCCCTCCTGGTGCCTCCATCCAAGTTAGGGCTGAGGGATGCACAGCTTAGCATCCTCTTCCTCCTCCTCCTCCTCTCCATCTCTGTCCTGGCCCTGCCACAGCATTCCCAGCTTGAGGTTCCCCACTCTGTCAGCTCCAAGGACGTGGGTAGTGCTGGGGCTCCCTCTGCTCCCACAGCCTGCTTTTATCTCTGCAAAAAATCATAATAAAAGCCAAAAGGCAACTTTAATATTGTAATATTAGAGGGGGGTGGGAGGGAAGGGCTCCTGCCTGGGGCTGTGGCACAGCTGGGGTCCCAAGCAGGGATCCACGCTTCCATTTTGGGATGCACAGGGAAAATGGGGGAAAAATAAATGAAATCAGTGTTTTCTAGGCTTGGCTGATGTGCGCTGAGGACAGAGAGGGGGAGCTAAGGCTGAACCTCCTGCTACCTTTAGGACAGGTATTGGGATTGTTGTGAGTAGAGCCCAGTTCTGAAGCTGCTTTTGGAAGGTGTGATTTATGGGATCCTGGGATGGGCATCCCTCAGCACGGGGCACAGCCAGGCACCAACACCCAGCCACAGGCTCCAGTAACCAGCGGAAAACATTCCAAGTCCGGAGAGGCTTCGCAATAATTTCCACATTCCGTAATTTTTCTCAAGAGGGGAAGAGAGGCAAGCCTGGAATAATTACCCACACAAGCAGCCATTGAAATGTTCTGTGCCGCGAGTACTGATCACTTGCTGTACTTAACAAGACAATTTTGGCTCTCGGCGCATAAAAGCAAGCAATGATTAAAGCTCTTGTTTGCAGGATCCATGAGCCAAAGCACAAAAGTCTGTTGCTAGATCCAAGTCTGGACTTGGCAAGCAGCTCCTACGTGGGGAGGGAGCCAAGGTGGAGTGGCTGTGCTCAGTGTCTGGGGGGGTTTGGGGTGCTGGTCCCCCCAACCTGCTGATTCCAGGAGCGTGGGGGTGAGCTGGAATATTTTTTGGGGGAGTGGAAGGTGTTGCAGCTCTTTGGGGCTGGGAGGGGCTCCTTGGTGGTGGGAAGCAGCAGGTACTGAGCTGGAAATGGGGCCAGTGGGTGTCTGCTTGTCTCCCTGTGGAGCAAGAGGGTGTTTGGGAATAGCCTGGGAAGGTGAAAGGTCCTGGTGTGTGCAGGGAGTGCTACACAGTGAGGAGCTTGGCTGGAGGCAGAGCTGCTAGCACCTTGTGCTGCCTGGATTTGGGGATCCCAGGCTGGGGATTCTGGGTTTCCAGGGTGTCTCAGACTCCAGCTAAACTGAAGAACCTGTTCCCTGGTGAGAGGCTGTTGGGATATCACGATTGCCCACGGGGAAAAGTGATGAAAGAACATTTTGTGCTGTGCTGGGCACCACCCTGCTGGGAAATGCTGCCCTGAGATGAACTGGGAGCAGCAGGGCCAGAGCTCACAGCATCACCAGGGATCCCTGATTAGGGACCTCCTCCCAGCCTGGCTTCGTGGCTCATGCAAGGTTATCCTCTCTGGGAAGTGATATTTGGGCAGCAAAGCCCAGAGGAGCTGTCTGTGAGTTCCAGTCAGTCCCACATGTGCCGTGGGGGGTTGAGGTCTCCTCTAAACCAGACCCTGGTGTCCTGCAGGGATGGGCAGCCCTGGGGAGGATCTGCTGCAGCACAGCCCCTTCTGAGGGGCTTCATTTCACCCTCAGGGTCTTCATGCTGCCGATGGCAGTGGTGCAATGTCTCGGGGTGAGTGTCCCAGCATGGAATCTGAGTGTTGATCTCCCTTCCTGGCTCTGCACTGGGAGGGCTGGTGTTGGGGTGAGCTCCGGCTGGAAGGGCAGGCAGCTCCAGCATGGCTGGTGGCAGAGGGAGCTGGGAATGACTTTGAGTCAGGACATTGGCTTCTTGCTGGCATAAATCAGCCCTGTTTGGCTCAGTGCAGTTGTGTGATTGAGATCAGGTCAAGATCTGGTTCAGATCTTCCTCCTCTGCTTGTTAAGCTCCTGTCCTTGAGGATGGTGTGGGTTCACCTCGGAGGGAAGATAAATGATGTAGCAGCACTAAATCTATTCAGCCTTGTGCTGGGCTTTCCAGGGCCCTCTTTGCTGCAGGACAGGGAAATCCTTGGGACAGCTGAGGGACCCCATTCTGTATGGAGGCATCATGTAGAGTCCCCTCTGGCCTTTCCCCTGAGGAAAAAAAGCAAGAATTCAGATGTTGAATGAATTCCACAGACATTACCTTGGCTAATTGACTGCTCATACAGGGCTGTTACTGCTGCCTTCTCCTCAACCATCAAACCAAAACAGGTCCTTGCAGAGAGCTTTTATTCCAAGCAGTGACCTCCTGAGCACTGAGGGAGCTGTGAGATTTCATCTCCTTGTGTGGCTAGGTCCCTTGGGTGCCTCTGCTCCAGCTTGGGTCTGATTTGATTTCTGTTCAAATCCTGGCATTAACTGGGAGCATCCTACAGTGGGCAGAGGGCTGCATCCTGAGTCCCCAGGGATGTCCCTGCAGCACTGGCCATCCTGCCAGCCCAGGGCACAGCTGCCACCAGGACCCACCTGGGAGCTGCACTTGGTTTTCTTGGCTTGGTTTTAGATGGAAAAGGGCAGATCTGGCAGCCCTGTGCAGTCCTGGCAGTCCTGGAAGGGCCCTGGCAGATGGGCAGCCTTCATCCACGTCCCTGCTCTCTTGGATGAGTTGTGCTCGTTGGAATTATTTACTGCACCGATCGATAAACGCTCTGGGCACTGGGCTGTATTTCATGAACACCACACTCTACATGTGCCTGCTGTTATATTTCAGGAGCATAAATAACAGCGGGGCAGCGGCAGAAATTAAAACCAAACACACAGAACTCTAGAACGATTTACACCCAGAATTTTTTCAGCGCAGAAAGGCAAGAAAAAATCCCTCCTGGGCTGTGCCCCTCACTTAAACCTTGCTCCTGCCTTTCCTGGGGCTCTGGTGCCTCTGGCTGTGCTCCTGCCTCCAGCTGAGGGGATATTGGCTGCTTCCCACCAGCACGGGAAGCCACCTGCTTCCCCCACATCCCCTCCAGTGTGGGGACACGGTCCCAGGCTGGCTGGTGCCACGTGCCATTCCCAAACCCCTCTGGCTCATCCCGTCTGCCATCAGCAGTGCCACTCCAGGGTTTATTTTCCTAGCGAGGGAAGCGTCCAGCAGCATGTGCTGCACTCTCCAGCTTGTTTGTTTTCCTTTAAAATGCAATATAGGCCTAATTATTTGAAAACAAACTCTCCTGAAGAGCGGGGTTATTCAGAGCAGGCAGCCAGGGCTCCGTTGCCTTCCCTCTGGTAGCGTTTAAGCGTTTCCCCCGCGCGGGTGACGCAGCCGTTCCTCATAAATCAGCGGAGGTAGGAGCACATTTGCTCCCCTGGCTTTGAAGAGGCGTCAGATCTCCGAACAGAGGCTTCTTGCTGGGTGATCCTCTGGGGCTGGTTCTCATTTCCTTGTAGGAGGTGGGTCTGGAGCCCATTTTGTGCGTTTGGGAAGGCTGGCGGGGGGGAAGGGGAGGAGAGCAAATGACTTTGCTTCGTTGACAAAAAAAAGAAAAGCGCCTTGACACCACGAGCACTGTGCCCCATTAACGTCCCACTGACACAATTATTTACCAGGAAGACGCAGATATTGGTTTGGCAGGAGCTGCACGTGCCATGGCAGGGCTGAGGCTGAATGGCTCCATAAACTCAAAGTGGGCTCCCTGCTAGCCTGGGATTGGGTCAAGGCCACATCCCTGGAGGTTCTGCTGCGGCTTTCACCCCTCTGGTGTCGCTGCTGGCTTTGCCACGTGCCCAGAGCCATCAGGGGATGGCACTGAGGGCTGTGCTGGAGGTGCTGGGAGCAGCTGGTGGTGGTGAAGGAGGTGGGATGGCCATGCTAACCATCAACTCCTGCCTGTCCTTGGGCAGATAAATCCTCTAAGTGCTCTGCTTGGCCTTTGCAGGCTTCACAAAGTGTCAGCTGCTGTTACAGAACTCTGTCAGCAATTGTGCATTTCAACAGAAGAAAAACTGCTGCGGTGAGGCATCGAGTGCCCCAAAAATGGAGGTTTCCTTTCAGTTCTGCCCTGTTTTTATGCCTTGAAGAGAAAGTGTTAATGCACACCAGTGGTTCAGGGCATCCATTGCTGTCCCAGCCATGCTCATATCCCTCCCAAATCTCTCCTGTGCCTGCCTTGTCTGGGAAGGGCTCAGAGATGTGTCCCTGCACAAGCCTCAGCTCTGTGTTAGGGCAGAGTTGCTTGAAAATGAGGCATTTCCATCACCTCTCTGGCAGCCTCTGGATGTGCCTGGGTTCTGAGGAGCTGGGCATCAATGTTAGACACCCTTTGGATATGCCTTGGGAGACACTTAAACCTGGGAATAATCTGGGTGCTGCCCCGGGAGAGCATCACTGGCCGCAGCCAGAACCGCCGCGGTCACCCAGAAAACTCCCTGGAAGAATTTTAAGGAATTCATCTGGCAGGTTTTGAAAGGTAATTGTAAGAGGAAGGTGGAGCTGGAACATTTCTGCTGCGCTGGGCCGTTTGCAGCTCGGAGCTGGCAGCAGGAGAGCTGATGAGTGAGGAGCCGGCGCTGCCATATGGAGCTGCGCGAACGAAAAGCTCCGCCGGGGCCAGGGCTTGGCAGCCCCGCTGCACTGAGCCCCTGTGTGGGAATCAATGTTACTCCTCGGTGTTACCGGTGCTGCAGGATCTGGCTGCAGCAGAAAGAGCTGCATTTGGGCCCCACTGCAGCATATCAGCTCAGGGAGAAGTGCACGAGTGGCCCTGATGACTGGCCGGCAGAAATCTTGTGCTTAAATTCGCTCTCTGCTGGGTCTGAGCTTTCATCTGGCTTGACTTTTGTGCCTTGGATCGCCCTTGGCTCTCCCAGAGTCGACAGCCCTCCTGTGCTCTGTGGAGTCTGGCTGAGGCAGGAGGTTTGCGAAGGGGAAGTTGGGATTTGCTGAGGAAGGTGGCAATGGGGAGGATGAAACAGGCTGGCAGGGCTGTGGCTTATTTCTGGTGATGGGAGCAGGGAAGGGGGAGGAAGAAACTCACTGAATTTGGAATACTGGGCATTTCAGAATGAGAGAGCAAAAAAAGCCCAACTAAAGCTGATTTTCTTTAAGCATAAAGAGTCTGTGGGAGTTTGTAGTCTCAAGGTCCTCCAGAATGTGAGTGAGGAAAGCATGAGGTGCAGAAATGAAGTCATTTCACTGCTGCTAGATGGGAGATGCATTGGAAGGGAATCAGAATCGAAGTCTGGAAGTCCCAAACCCATCCCTTGCATCCCAGCACAGTTCCCTGCTGCCTTTTTGAAACCATGGCTTTGTGGCTGGAAGTGTCCAAGGCCAGGTTGGATGGGGCTTGGAACAACCTGGGACGGTGGAAGGTGTCCCTGCCTGTGGCAGGAGGGTTGGAATTGAATGGGCCTTAAGATCCCCTCCAACCCAAACCATTCCATGATTTATCCATGAGTTGGGATCCTCAGCTGGAGGGATTTTCACCTTCATGGTGACAGCTGCTCCTCTGCTCCTGCCCTGATCCCTGATCGAACTCGAGCTGCACTGGAGCTCCATCAGGGACACATTTGGCCTCCAGCCTCCCCACATGCAAGTGCCAATTCCCCCTTTGATTTCATAAACAGGGAGTTAAGTGCATTAGGGAGCTCTGTGACTCGGAACAGCGACCATACGGGAGAGCTCCAGAGAGGAAACACTAATGGAGAGCAAGACAAGACCAAATCCAAAAGAACAGAAGAAACTCTTGTTAGATCTGAAGTGCAGGGCTGAGCCAGTGGATCTGGAGGTAGTTAGAGCTGTACAGCAGGCTGAAGTCTGTAATATTTTATTCCAGGGATATATATTTCCGGGACAAGTTGTTAGATTGACCTCTAGTGTTCATTTTCTTGAGGGAGAATTTTGCGATCCGGTCCCGTTTTGATCAAGTCTCGTACCTTTGCACTTTGAACAGGCTTTGAGGGGAGCTTTTGTTTTCCTAATGGATAAACCCTCCAAATGTCAGTGTGGGTCTGCAGGAGTCTTCTAACGAGCTGCCTGACAGGCAGCCAGGAGGGCTGTGGAAATGTTGACACACGATTGCCTCGGAAGGGCTGGATGCAGTCCTGGCTCTCGGAGGCAGTGGGAGCTTTGCCACCTCCACGCCGGGGCCAAACGCTCAGCCAGGAGATCAAAGGTGGATTTGTGCTGGAAAGTTTAGCTTGGAATGGCCCTTTGGATTTCACTGCTGCTCCCTTCACTGAATTCTGTGGTGAGGGAAAAATTTTACTTACTCTGAGATCCTGGTTTTCTTTTACAGCCATCCCCATATGTCTTTGGGAATTATATCCCAAGTTTTCCTCCTTGTGAACTGCGCATGCAGGGATCGAGTTTTAGACTTGGAAACTGGAGCAACTGGAGGTTGGAAGGGTTTTTCCCAGTATTGTCACTGGGAGATGCTTATCCAGTGTGTCCTAATTGGTACTGCTCAGTATCATGTGTCTCAAACTGAAATCCAGATATAATTTGGGTTTGGTTTCATGGATTTGAATGGCTGGAAGTGTCTGAATAGCAGCCAAAAATGCTAAATATCTTCTTTTCTTCCCCCCTCAACGCATTCTTCCTCTGTGTCAGGGAGCTGTCACTAAAACTATTTTTAATTGTTGTATGTTTTAATTCATGATGTTTTGTTGGAAAATATTCATCACTTGTTTGCTCAGAGAGGGAGGAGGAAATTCTGGTCTTGGGGAAAGTGATGAAAATCCAAGTCATTTCACTGAGCTCACATTATTTTGGAATTATATGCAGGAAAAGTTAATTCTCTATAGCCTGAAGGCTCTAAAAAGAGGCACTTTGAATTTCTGTAGTCTCAGGCCAGTTAAGCAGCAGACTGAGGGCTTTAAATCTTGGTCAATCAAAGCCTGAGCTTCAAAAAAGCCAGAAAATTGAAGAAAAAAGCCTTGTGTCAGTGTTTTCAAGCAGTGAATTCCTATACAAGCATCTTATTCTGCCATTTTGATACAAAAACTACACAGCAGGGTCAGTTCTGGCATAAGTTCATTTGTTAATTATTCACCAAAAATAAACTAACTGCTCAGTGATGATGCAGAAGGTCTGAAGTTTCAGCTGTGGGGTTTATATTTTGCTGTAACTCCACACTGGCACCTGAGGGGAGCTGATTTTGGTGCAGAGGTTGGTGCTGATGGCTCGTGTTCCTCTCCGGGCTGTGCCACGTCTCTCTGGTGTGACATTCCTGCTGCAGGAGGGATTCAAGTGATGGAATCAGGAGGAATGGAGCTCGCTGATGAACAGGGAGCCAGGCATTGCCGTGGAGGGAGAGGAGCAGCGCCATTCCCTCCCTGCCCATGGGCAAAGCCAGCTTCAGGTGAATTCTTCTGAGAGAACAGGGAGACTTTGTTGTCTTGAGAGCAGTGGCTGTTACTCTTCCTGGGCAGCTGGAAAGAGCAGCTACGTGGCCCACATAGATTTACACCTTAAAAAAAGCCCATTTTTTGGTCTTTGCCAGCAATGGGGCATTTTTTTTGTGCAGGGAGAGCTGCTGGCATCCCCAGCAGAGCCCTTGGCAAGTTTGCTCTTACCCGTGTTGGGGTCTGAGCTCCCTGCAGGATTGTGCTGATGCCATGTGCATGCACCAGCCTCAGGTCTTGGCATCTTCCCTGGCCCAAAGAAGCCAGAATTAGCCCAGATTAGGTGGGAACCAGCCATGGGTCATGTTAATCTTACAACCAGGCTCTGGGTTGTTGCATTTTTCCATGCTGCAGGTGGTGGTGGTGCTGCTCGGAGCGAGGAAATTCAGCTGAAAGAGCACTGGGATGGTTCCAGTGCTGGGGACCAGGATGGGAGAGAACCAGGCTGAAGTGAGAGCTGGACAAAGACTCGCCGGGGTGATGGGGAGAAATTTGGATTAAATATCCCTGAACACACTGAGCACCTGTTGGCTGCATCAGCACCTGCATTGCTGCTGAAGATGTCCATCATTACTCCATCCATGCTCCCGAGGCTCAGCCAGTTCAGGTATCAGCCAAAACCACTGAACACTCAGTACCTTTAATAATCTGTTGCTTTTAATGCATTCAGTCAGGCCAATTACATAAAATTACACGTCTGCCCTCTCCATTTTAAAAGTTCTTTGGGTCCTAAGGATGTATAAATATTCAATGAGCCCTCTCAGTAAACGCTGCGGGCAGCAGAAAACGCACAGAGCAAATATTTTTATACTGCTCTGGTTTTGGAAATGGTTTCTGAAACGTCCCTGCTAGTGCTGGACTTTCTTCCCCTGAATACAAAGTGTACTGATGGTCACGTAACAAATTGCTAAAGCGAATTACGAAATGCCATTTGCACTCCTTGACCATGCCAACGAGTGTAATTTAAATAAATCTATTTGTGAAGGCCTAATTAGCAGGGGCAGGGCAATTTGCAGCAGTGTATGGGAAGGTTCTGCCAATCACAGGTTGAATCGGCAGAGTGCTAAGTGCCGCTGAAGTGCTGCAGAGGTAAAATCACTTGGAGCTTTCAGGGATCAAGCACCAGATCAGAAAAAACACTGAATGAACACTGTTGCTCTCCCGCGGGGGCTGGTGCTGAAGAGGGGAGCAGGTTTTGAGTGGCACATGGACATTAGGAAACTCTTCTGGCCTTTCTCTCGCCTCTGTTTTCCCAGTTGTCAAAGGGAGATAACGATGCTGATTTCTTTTTGAGATCACTTTGAGGTCAGCCGAGGAGGAAAGCTTGAGTAAAGCTGGATGCAAGTTGAGTGACATTTGTTTTTGCAGATGCTCTTCAGTGTTTGTATTAAAAATTCCTAACTGGGAGAATCAGCTGGCATTGTCCATCAGTGGGAAAAAGGCAGGTTCGACATTTGTTTGTTTTAAGCACTAAAAAAGGTGTTATTTGTTCTCAGTAACCACAGGAGTCCGAGTCCCTGATGTCCCCTGAGGTGCCATGTGCTGTATGAATGGCAGAATTCACTGTGTCACCTGAGACAGGTACATCCATCAAATGAGGATCTGCAAGTCAGAAATTCAGCATCTAATCAGACATCTCAGAGGGAAAGAGGCCCGGTCTCACTTTGTCCCCTGCCTTTGTGCATCCTGTCACGATGGCCCTGATAACGTCTTCCCAGCAGGAGCTACCCTGGGAAAGTAAAAAGCAGCTTTTTTTTCCCCCAAATGTACATTGAAAATAGGAGTGGAAGCAGACCACAAAGCAAACCCACTCGGCGATTATGGGGAGCCGAGGAGAGGCACAACAGCACCCTTGTTCTGGTGGCTTTGAAATGGAACAAAGAGCTGGAGAGGACACAGCAGCGTCGGGTTTCACCTGCCCTCTGTGCCTGTGGGAGAAAAGCAGCTCCACCTGGACAAAACCCACTGGAAGAGGTGACCTGCATAAGATCCTGGTCAGTTCTGCAAGGCTCCACCGCAGCAGGTGCTTGTGTCCCATCAAAACCTTAATGAGATCCTGATTGATCACCTTCTGCAGCACTGGGCACCCCACAGGTCTCATTTCAGGGATTTTTCCCCCCTGTTTTGCATTGCAGTTGTGGCTGTAAGAATGAGATTTGTGCCTTTGCCAGCATTTCCCAGCCAGTGTCCAAGTTCTCCTTCCCATTCGATCAGCATGCCATCACCAGGCTCATTATCTTCTGCTTGTTCATCAGCTTGAGATAATGAAAACAACACAACCGACCAAAAAAAAGTCATATTCTGTTTAGTCCAGATTCAAACCTATGAAACAAAGTCAGACCCCTGGATCAAACTGTATAAAATGTAACCTAAAAAAAAAATAAAAACCCATCCAGGCTGTCAGTTCCCTGGCATCCCATTTGTCATCAGCATGGGATAATTATCATGGACTTTTGTGACACAATAAATACGAGAGCACAGGTGGGATCCATTTTCAGCTGTTTAATTGAAGAAATGAAAGATCCTGTAATACAGAGTCAACGCAGAGAATTTGTCAGGCTGCACACAAAACTCCCAATAGCCACGACCTTGAGGTTATAAAATTACTCATCAGGAGTAAAGTTTTTTTATGACACAGAAGTGAAGGGTATTGATTTTATAAAATATAATTTTATATTCAATATAAATGGAGAGAAAGCCAGCTTTCTGCAGAGCCTGAAAATATAGGCGTGTGGGGCGCAAATCAATACAAATAATATCTTAAACCAGAAATTTTGATTAATTTATGAAATACGGGCTGCAACTTTTTTTCCCCTTATAGACAACATTAAAAAAAAAGAAGTGGAAAAAGAGGAAGAAAATAAGTAGGCCGTTCTGAGGGAGCAGGGGGCACCGAGCCTTTTCCCGCCATTTTGCTGGCGCCATTTTGTCTCCTTCACGAACTGAGGGGCTGCGACGACACTTGAGGGGCTGAAGAGTCCAGGAGGAGGTTGAAGGGTTCCTGAGGGGAAAGCTGAGGGGAAAGGTGGGTGTGTGAGGAGGGCTGAGGGGTCCATGATGGGCTGGGGGGTTGTTGAGGAGCACCTTGGGAGGTTGAGGGGGTGTGAGGTGCATGAGGAGGTTGAGGAGTTCCTGAGGGGCTGAGGGATTCCTGAGGAGGCCAAGGGGTTCCTGAGGGGCTGAGGTGTCCCTGAGGGGTTGACAGATTTCTGAGGGTGCTGAGGTGTCCCTGAGGGGTTGAGGAGCACCTGAGGGGGCTGAGGTGTCCCTGAGGGACTGAGGGATTCCTGAGGCGGCTGAGGTGTCCCTGAGGGACTGAGGTGTCCCTGAGATGTCCCTGAGGGATTCCTGAGGGGGCTGAGGTATCCCTGAGTGGGACATCTCAGCTCCAGCCATCAGAACCCAGAGCATTTAAAATCCTAAATGACCATTTTAATCTCCCTCCAATACAGGTGTTCCCAGCATTGGTTCCTTCACCCCG
This sequence comes from Lichenostomus cassidix, assembly GCF_008360975.1. Taxonomy (NCBI): domain Eukaryota; kingdom Metazoa; phylum Chordata; class Aves; order Passeriformes; family Meliphagidae; genus Lichenostomus; species Lichenostomus cassidix. The sequence continues at coordinate 1,438,945 of NC_139495.1, forward strand.
ACCCGGCTGGTGTGAGGTGCAGCAGTTAAAAATATTTAACTTCTTCTGAGGTGAGAGTATTACCCTTCCTACAGAAGGAAACATAAATTCTTCCATCTAATGGGATGGGAACAAGTTTGAGGGCCCCATTGATCAGTGGTTTCTGTAAGGCAAATTTGGGCTGGCTCTCTGTGAGAGTGTAGTTTGAAATTATCTTATTCAGAAATCACTTGGTTCTCAGATAACGTCTTACTTTTCTTTAAAATGTAGACTTATTTGTTCTCTGGTTCAACAGAGTTTTATCCTAATGCCTGATGAAATGGTGAACAATACTCACACGAGGTTCCAGGTTTACAGACTGTGAAAGCCATTGAGGATTTTGTTATAAAGATTGAACAGGCATCCTTTGAAAAATGCTAGAAGTTCTCTCCTATTAAATGTTATTAAGATTTGGACAATGTGATGGTTCCTTTTACAACAGAAAATAGAATCTGACAACTATTTGTTAAGTATCTAAATGTCTCTGAGGTACCCATGAAATAAGAGGCATTCAGAGGGTCTAACAAAGCACCCATGGCTCCACTTTGGCTTCTCCAGAGAGGATCTGGGTGCTTTCAGGGCTGGGCAGTAAATGTCATGTTGGCAGCCTGAAAAGAACTGATTTCCACAAATTTTATTTTAATACATCCAGAACTTTTCTGTTTTGAGGAAGGAATAAACTCACATTTTAAAGTGGTTTAATACCAAGTCCAAAACCTCAATTAAAGGTGCTTTGCAACCCAACACTTTTCTTTCCTCACATATAAATTGCCTTTTATATATGAGCTGCCTTATTAAATTCAGTTGGACTTCCCAGAGAGAGGGAGGGTAAATATTTTTCAGAGCCTGGTGCTAATGGAGTCATTTAATGATGAATAATAAATAAAAATTACAGGCCTTTATTTGAGAAGCATAGGTAGAGCCGTCACAGTAAAATTCATAACTTCCATGGCCAAATCCAAACAATAAAGAATTGTCTACTTCAGATGGCTTGAAATGCCTCTTATTGAAAACAGATGCTATTAGGTCAAAACATTTATGTTAAAAAATAACTTGTTATTCTCACTGTGAATGGTCTTAAGTGATTTGTTTGGATTTTCACAAAATCTAAATCAGTTTCCTCAAGTTTCAGATAGAGAATGGCTCATTCTCGTTCAGCACGGGACTTTGTTGCACTTTCAGATCTGCATCCAAACCTTGCTCGTCCTGTAAGTCTCATAGCCTTGGTCCTTTTGTTCCCAGATGAAATTGTATCTGACTGTCTTATATTACTGCAAAATTATGTAATTGATGTGTATTTAGGTACTAATAGCATTAGTGCAATTGTTGGGTAGAAAGGACCTTCCCTTCTTTGTGTGCAAAGCAGCAAAATGAAAATTGATGCTGTTGTTGTCCACAGCCTGTGGGTACCACGAGCACAGATATTGACCGGACAATTCAATGTATCAGAGGCCTCTTTGTAGCATTTTAAATGGATGCTGAATTAGTGAAGACATTATTAAAGACATTACAGAGTCAGCATTATGCAGCCACAATGCATCAGTGACCCCAATGGTCTCTCACGGCACGCCATGGATGTAGGGCTGATCCTGCAGTGCTCAGTCCCTGACACAGCCCTGGTTATTCACACTCAGCTCTGGCTGAAGGGTGTTTGAACTGGGGAAAAATCCCATTTCCATGGCAGGCTTGTTTCTGTTTCTTTGGGATTAAAAGCAGGTTTTCATGGAATCACAGAATGGTTTGGGTTGGAAAGCTTAAAGCTCATCCAGTGCCACCTTTGCGATGGGCAGGAGCACCTTCCACTGTCCCAGGCTGCTCCAAGCCCTGTCCAACTGGCCTTGGACATTTCCAGGGATGCAGGGGCAGCCACAGCTTCTCACAGGGAAGGATTTCTCCCCAATATCCTAAACCCACTCTCTTTCAGTTTGAAGCCATTCCTCCTAAAGAGCTTCTCTCCATGTTTCTTGTCAGCTCCTTCAGACACTGGAAGGCCACAATTAGGTCACCCCAAAGTTCTTTTTTCCAGGATGAGCAATCCCAATTCTTTCAGCCTTTCCAATCATCCTGGTGTCTCTTCTGGACTCAGCTCAGCAGCTCCAGGTCCTTCCTGGTCTGGGACCCCAGGGCCAGAGGCAGCTCTGCAGGTGGGGTCTCACCTGAGCAGAGAGGCAGAATCCACCCTTCCCTGCCCCAAGGAAGTCCTGATGTTCCTGAAAAGAGTGAAAACATGCAGTTTTCCCATTCCCACAGCTTTGTACTTGGGATGACACAATTTAGTTATTTTTTTCTCATTTGCTTTAAACGAATGCAAGAGGAATCACACAAAAGGGGTGATATAAGTTTTCTATACTCTCACAGCCATATTGATCCAAACTGATCTTCAGCAATGCTAATTTAACCTGTGATTCACAGTTCCTCCCAAGCAGTGATCCACTAATTCAGTTAAAAGCTTTTATTATATAAATATAACTAATCTTGAGTGTAGCAGTTAGCAACACATGGTAATGGAAGTGTTTTTATAAAACAGTAATACATGATAGAATGATCCGTGTGTGTTGTTTTAGGACATTAAAACAACTGAACACACAAAGTATCAAAATGTCATGGTTTATTAGTTTGCTGTTTATTTTTAAAAGTGAAAGAGATTCAAGTTTGAAAGTGAAAGACATTCAAGTGTAAACACTTGCAGTGTGTTCATGGTGTAGCTCATGATTTGGTTGAGCAGCTTGAAGCAGTGCTCTGCCAAAACAGGCAGCATAGGGGGGCTGTGTTCCCCTCCTTTTTTGGGGGGAAATTAGTGCTTGGGCAGTTGCACAACGAGCTGATCAAGGAAATGATCTCTGGAAGTTTTTCTCCCTTCCTCACTCCAAAATAGTTTCCAGCCAGATCACTTCCTTCTGCCAGCTCCCTGTGCAGGCTTGGTGTTGGAGACACAGAGCTGAACACATTTGCCAGGGCAGACTTCTTTGGGAAACTGGATATTTACATCAGCCTAATTTCTGTGGGCACTCATCCTAAATGTCAGTTCTTTTGACTGGGGGTGAGACACAGGGAATGTTGCACTCTGATTTAATAGATTTTTTTTAAAATTAAGAAACAAACCCCAAAATAGAAAAAAAAACTCCTAATCTGAATCACTACATTCAGTGGGGCATAAAGTATCCAGTTAGTCTGGAAGTGGGATATTACACTGCTGTACACAAGTGCTCTCTCACTGAGTATTTCCATCCCGGCAGGATAAGGCAGTTCCCGTGCTCCCTCTAGTGATTCCAAGGCGACTGGAGAGCTGATTTTTGAGCACGTGTTGATGTTGTTGCAGTGAAGTCAGGCCGGTCACCTTGCTTCATGAGTAGCACAAAATTAATCCTGGGTGGGTTACTGAATTGTAACCATGACCATCCTAGCAGGCTGTGGAATTCTGCTGGGATGTGGCAGTCAGTACTGTGAGAAGGGCTCGTGTGAGGGAGCTCTGGCTGCCTCTGGATCCCTGCAAGTGTCCAAGGCCAGGCTGGACAGGGCTTGGAGCACCTTGGGACAGTGGAAAGTGTCCCTGCCAGGGCAGGGGTGGCACTGGATGAGTTTTAAGGTCCCTCCAACCCAAAGCATTACAGGATTCTATGAAGAGGAATTGATGTTGGATGCTTAAAGTTTTGAAGGATCCTGGCAGTATTGCACTGTCAGTTTCTTTTTCCAGTCCTCGTCCCATTCTGACTTTCCTTGCTTACCTCTTAAATCCCAAACGAGCACTGCAAAACTCTTCTCTGACACCGAGGACCCCTTACTTTAAAAACCACCACCAACCCACCACACAGCTGTTCTATTATATTATAAATAGATAATATATCTATGTCTTCATGAGTGTGTTTGCTTCCAGTAGTTCTGTTTGCCAGCTGAGAGCAGGATGTTTTTACATAATAAATACAGGCTTAGCAAAGCAGAATAAGATTGATTTTGGTTTGAATCATCAGCAAAGTTCCTTGCCTCAGCTCCCTTTGAGTCAGTTGAAAGATAGCAAGGGAGAGGCGCCTGTAGAAATTGAGGTTGCTTGGATGAGGCCAGGACAACCTCCTGTGGGTGCACACGTGTAGCCTGTGGTGCTGACAGCCAGCAAAACCTTGGACACTTAACTGTAAAATAAATCCTGTCCAGACTTTTCATGGTGCATTTGAGGCGATCTGAGATCTGTGGATAGAGCATGAAACAACAACATCATTGCCTACCTGAGGAGAGATTGCTGTAGAACAGCCAAAACTGTGACTATTTGGGGTGAACTTCTGTCCTCCCATTTTCTTTACAAACAGAAACAGATGTATTTATTTTAATATTTTTATTAGTCACTATTTTTTTCCTAAAGTAAACTTGTGTGTTTATGTTTTAGACTTTAGTCCATACGGTACTGTGGAATAAATAGATTAAAATGATTACCAGTCAGAAATATGTTTATTATCATCAGCAGAGTATAATTCCATGAAATCTAATTCATCATCTACATCTGGGTTTAATACTTGTACTCTATAATCTTTTTATTTTTCAGAATGTAATCGGGGTGGTTATTGGGAAAACAGATGTCAGAAGCTTTCCAGACCGAAAAAGTACAGTCCCTTTAAACTCTTTTTCCTTCATTTTCTTCAACGGTGTAATTTGGCAGAAATGACTGAAATCAGTATTTAAATGATAAACAGATTTCTCAGTGTAAAATGCATGGAATAAAAATGCACCAAAAAAAATTGTGCGTGTTTGAGAACCAAGATGAAAGAGCAGCATTGGTTTGGCTAAACCATATCAATTAGACATTGGAAAAACTCTGTCATGGAAGTGAAGATGCTCTGCAGATGGAACCAGTATGAATCCACCCTTCCATAAATACTGCTGGAATGGATCTGGTGCCTTCATATTTGTTCCCTCTTAAAACGGAAATATTGAGGACATGTCTTGAGGAGTGACACAAGTAATTTCTGTCCTGAGTGGTAACAGCTTCATCTGGGGGGAAAAGGAATGGAATTGTATGTTTTTAATACAGCATTAATTGGAAATTGAAATAGCAAATCTGCAGTGAGGGTTGGTAGAGACACTGTCAGGTGTCACATCACACTGCTCTTCCCTTCTCTGGTGCTCAGTCTGTAAGTTTCTATGCTGCTGCCTGAAGTGAAGTGCTGGCTGGATGGGGAGGTACAGCTACAGCAGGAATTGCAGCCATTCCCAAAATCCAGAGTGTTCCTGCACCACCTGCTGGCCTCCAGTGGCAGGAAATTCATGCAAAAATCAAGGAAAACCTCAAACCAGTCGTTTTTATACACATATTCAGGTATAAATCAAACTGTGCTGAGGAATTGCTAAAATGCTGTTTATTTTTGCAGACATTGGCACTGAGAGATACACCTTCAGTTTTACTATTCGTGATTCCCCAACTTATTTCATAAATGTCCAGTCCTGGGGCAGAGAAGAGTACATCAGATCCCTCTCAGAAAGCTTCAGAGTGGGTGACTGTGGTAAGTTGGACTTTATTCTTACCATGTTTCTGTTTGCATATAAATCAGTGTCGTGCTGGTGGCTCTGCTGTGTTTTCCTCTGAGCACTCAGCAAACAGCCTAATTGGAAACAAATTGTTCAGTTATGTTCAGTATAAAGAGGAAAGGAACAAGATTCCAAGGACTTAAATGCCAACCCAGTAAATTTGTCAACAAAAGGACCAGGCAGAAACCCACTGAGTGCAGCAGCTCAGAACTGGCCTGCAGTTAATCAATGTAAAGTCTTGCATTATATTGGGGTCTCATAAATGATGAAAAATAAGATGTAAAACAGTTTGGTGTTTGTCTTCCTTCAGTTATAGATATGACTGTGATTGTTCATAAAACCACAACAAAAATCTTGTATTTATTTACAGGATGTGCTCTTACCTTTTTAAGTTAATAGAAATGCTTTGCTGCCCATGGTTGTTTGGGTAGAACTTGGGAGCATGCAGAGCATGCACACAAAAATATCTATCATTGTATCTATAATCAATTTCTAACATTACTTCTCAATGTTTTATTTTAGTTACAATCGAAAATCCTTTAATTCAGACAAAGGAAGCAGAAAGGGAAGAAAAATTCAACCCTGTAACTCCCAGGTAAATTTAAAGCATGGAGTGGAAAGATCAAAGTTAAGACTTGCTTTAATTTCCATCAACGTGAAATGGTAGAAATATTTGGTGTTTTCTTCTTGTATAGCTGCACCTTCTTCCTTGTGCTCAACCATGTCTGGTCACCTCTCAAAGAGAATATATTTCATAAAAAGATGGTCATAAAGCAATTATTTTCTTTGTAACTAATCAGAGTCAATTCCATTCTTTCAGTAACGCCTACTAGCATTTTTTTTGTACCTTTAGGAAAAACTATAATGAAATAAAGTTACTTTTCCAAATGAGTTTAATTAACAGCTCACACTGTTGATACATCAGTGAGTGCCGTGCTGATCCATGTGATTTGTCCTGTTCTAGCTGCTACAAATTACTGCTCAGTGAAAACCACTCTGTGGTCAAAACATCTTCCCGCTATGACACAGACACCAGACTCCTTTCTCTGCTGCACCTGCCTGTCAAGGACCCTCAGGATTATTATTCCCTTGGGGACATCGTGGCAAATGGACAAAGCCTCCATGGCAGAGTGCTCAACGTGCTGGCAGCTGTGATGTCAGTAAGTGAGGAGCATTTCTCTGCTCTGCCACGACTAACCTCATTGGAAATATGTGTAAATATGGATTTGGGGCCTCACAGTGGCCAGGACTGAGTTTGTTCAGCTTGGCAGCTGAGTGACAATAACCACATACACCCTTAGATGAGATTTTTACCAACAACACGAAGGGGAAAATTAAGTGATCCCATTTTTAGTAGCCCACAGAGGGATTTTCCCCTCCTTATCTAACCCTCTTATTTTCTAAGTTATGCATTTCATTCTTATTCTCCTAAACACTTAACAGAGCACAAGTGACTGCTTCTCTTTCTTCTTTAAGGTTGGGGAGCCAAAGTATTTTACAACTTCAGACAAAAGGAAAGGCCAGAGGTGTGAAGTAAAGCTGTTCGATGAAACAGAGAGGTCTTTCCCAATAGTATGGTAAAATGTTCTTTAATTCACCAAAACCCACAAATTTATGCTAGCATGGGTAAAGAAATGAGCTAGAACACACACTGATTAATTAGGAGCCTGTCTTTTAATTTAAATATATTGTTATTTAGGAGGCAGCTGTGATGAGGCAGCAATGTACACTGAAAAGAGACTTAAAAAAGAGATTCATTAGAGTGGCCCTATATATCTTGTGTAGTTTTATGGCTTGCTGACAGCCTGCTGGTTCATGGATGGCAAAATGAAGCTTAGTTCCAAATAATTCCTTTATAATTCCTTTTTTTTTTAAATGTGGACATTTGAGTTAATTCAGGAAATGGCATTTTAAACCAGCTGCAAAGGCTGTTGTGTTTCTTCCACAAACAGGAGGGCAGGAAAAAGAAGAGCATTTTAAAATTCTCAAAGCCAAGCAGAATTGCAAGGTGGAATGGAAATAGATTGAAGCAATTTTTAAATATTTAAAATAATGCAGAAACATTTTGATATTACTTAGTCCGTATTTTCAGACTCTGTCCTGTTTGCAAACATGACTACACCCACCCCATTTCTGCTTGTCAAAAGTGCCTTGTTTGCAGAGAAACCCTTGCATTTTGCCCACAGCTTGTTCAATAAACTTGTGGCTTTTCCACGTGCAAGGGCACATGGGTGTGTGGGTATTCCCTTGCCCTGGGATTGCTGTTTGGTGTCTGAAAAATGACTTCAGTGACCTTTATTCCCTGAAGGGAAGTAGGAAGACAGCCCTGCACTGTGAGCTAGAAGCTGTGTTATCATCAGGGATATTTAGCATGGGATGCTTAACACAATTTATACCCACAAACCCAAAATAAGCATCTCTGGGGTGAAATCTTCCAGCCCAGGGTTAATTTGGAGCAGCTCCTCCCACAGTTCTCTTTCAGTGCTGGGACTTGGGCATTGTCAGGGTATTTCAGAGCCCATCAGTGGCTGAGCAGTGTTAGATGAAAAGGAAATATCTTAAATCTTTTTCCAAGGATTAAGGGAAAAACCCACCAGAACAAATCCGTGCTTTGGCTGCGTTCTTGCCAGCCAAATTTAGGAGGAGCTGAATGAGATTTTATCAAGAAAGCATGAAATTACCATTTTTGAGGGATGCTACTGACCTCACCCCAGCCTCATCATCCCAAATCACAAAGATCCCAGTGTTGGGAAGTGGCTGAACATCTGGCCTGGGGATCTGAGCAATCAGCCTGGCTCAGCACAGGCTCAGCTCACAAACACCTCCTTTAGCTGGCATTTGCTTTAGTTAGAAATTATTTTTTATAGAAGCTGAAATACAGCATTTCCCAGGCATATTCTGCATTTAAAACCACCTTTATTTTACCCTGTTTGGCATGGGATAAAATAGGCACATGTGTGTCACTAAGAAGCCTTGTCCCATTTGACCAGTTTGATTATAACTACATTATTTAGTAGTTTAGTGCTAAACAATTTGAATGCTGTTTCAAAAACGTTTTGACACATCCACTTTTGTTTAATTTAGTTGGGATAATGAATCCATCCAGCTGGCACAGAGTTGGATCCCCCAAGAAACAGGTAAAGCAGTCTGGTTTATGTTTGTACTGTAGTTTTTAATGTGATATTTATTCTACACTAACATGGGGCTGGTTTTGTTCACAGTTATATTTGCATCAGATGTGAGAATCAATTTTGACAAATTTAGGAACTGCATGATTGCAACTGTGATATCCAAAACCATCATTACAACTAACCCAGGTAAGAGCTGCTGAAGTATTTCTTTGGTTTTAGTAATTATTCTAGGCTAAAATGCATTAATTAATTTATTAGAGGTCTGGGTTCTTCTGCCTGCTTTTCTCACAAAGCTCCCTGCTTTTTGTCTGCTATGTAATGACCAACGCCTTTGGTTTCTACCCTTATTTTTTATTTATTTTATTTTATCTAAGCAGCCTTCATATGTTTATTCCATGCAGGACCAAGAGTTAAGGTAAAAAAGAGAAAAGCAAATCTTGGCTAATTCCAAAGTGTTTGTGATACCAGAATAAAAACTTGTAAAATATAGAAATACTGTAATTTTTACATGCAACATATACTAATAACTTTTAAAAATGCATCTTCAGAAACAGCAGAAGCAAATGTTCTCTTCAGCTTCATCAAAGAGAGTGCCCAGTCAGGAGCTCTGCCTGAGCCAGGGAAGGAGCTGCCAAATGAAACCATTAACTGTAAGCATGGACACAGACATTTGGGTTTATTTACCTGCACAGTGTCATTTCATAGTGCAGCTGAAAGAATTGCTGCTCTGTGTGTTCATAGCAGCAAAAACTCAGGTACAGCCTGGCTGAATATTTTAAGTTTGGACTGTTGTTTTTGGGGCTGTGCCTTATTTTATCATTAACTATCTTCAGCAGACTGTGCCAGCTGCAGCCTGTCTGGTGTGTTCTTCCTGTCTGGAATAAAGATGGAAAACTGAGGTGGAAGACTTTTGTCAAAAACTCCTTTTGGAGGATACAAAGATTAAATAATAGATATATTCCTGATCTGAGTCCCCTTTTGTTTTACCTTTTTTTTTTTTTTTTTTGGGGGGGGTGCCTTTCTGATGTTTTAAATCTCCTTTTTATTACCTAAAGATCCATCTTTGCCGTTGCTCTTCCAAATAATTTCTTGCTCAGACACACTTAATGTGTCCTTTAAACTTGTAGTGGAGAGTGTAGTGGATGTCTACACAGTGGAACAGCTGAAAGAAAAAGCTCTCCAGAGTGATGGGAAACTGGAGCCTCTCCATGGCATTGTTTATGGCTACATTTCCACGCTGGACATCGATGAGAATGTATCCAAAGTTCTGCGCAACAGATGGTGAGCAACTGCCTGCTTGGAATCCGTGCTAAAAGCTGCTTGTCCCTCTTCCCCAGACCCAAAGGAGATGGAGCAATGTTTTAGTCCAGTCCCAGAGAGGAAATAAAGCTCCTCTGGAGGATGCCATGTGGGTTTCTGTTGCATAGGACTTGCTCTTTGTGGTCCTACAGTGAAGAAGAGGCCATTTTGTCTCAGACAGACTTAGGAGTTTAGAAGACGAGACTTTTTTTTAAAAGACAAAGTCTCTTGGGAAATCTCAGTCTAGAAAAAAGTCTCAGGAAGAATAACTTGCATATCTGCATGAATTATCTCGTTCTGTTCCAGCTCAATCTGCCGCTTCATCGTGACTGAAGCGTCAAACACTTGCACCTTCTGCAGTGACGTCTCTCCAGAGTCCAAGTCCACCTTTGCCAGCTTTGACATCCTGGTGGATGTGACAGATCACACAGGCACCCTGCGTTCCTGCTACCTGTCTGACTGCGTAGCTGAGGAAACCTTGGGCTGCACGGTAAGGATGAGGGAATTGGGCTCTTCTCACTGAGCTGAGCTGGGGAGCCTGAGGAGAATTACAAATCTGTGTAAATGTTCTGTGTGTGTGTGTGCTCAGCAGTTAAAATGGGATGGATGGCTGGAAGGATGGATGGCTGGATATACACAGAGAGCTGTTTAACAAGGCAAAAGTTGGAACAAGAACTGTGTTCAGTGTAAGAGTGAACAACCAATTCACAACACTGCTTTTCTGAGAATGTGGTTGGAAATCCCTAACGCTGATTCTCCAACACCCTGCACTTTATTCTGGGTAATTTGGCTGTCTTGGGACATGTATCACACCAAACATTATGTTCAAATAGAAACATACAGCTTAGAACTGTATAAAAATGTGTAAGATGCTCTTTTCATCATCATTTTGTTGTGGAGATGTTTTAACTACCTGCTGAAGTGTTCTGTGGTGTCCTGTTAACAGGTTCATGAATTCCTCATGCTGGAAGAAGACCAGAAGACTGCACTGAAATGGCAGCTTCTCTTGGAACGAAGCAAGATTTATTTCAAAGTTAGTATTTAATGTTAATTTAAAACACTGGCTGTTTTTCACTTTTTAACTTGCCCTTCTTAGCAAAACTCTTCTTACTCTTCCATCTCCTCCTTCTCTGTGCCTATTTCCAGGACAAAATGCAAGTGTTTTACTTCAGCAGTGACAGGTATATGGCAAAAATGTGTATTCATTCAGGAAAAAATACAAATAAATCTGTCAAACATGTTGAGTGACATCTGAAAATAATCTCTATCAAGGAGCTGTGATAACAATGATCCGTAATTATTTTTCCAGGTCACTTCATCACCCAATTGGAGGAGTGGATTAAAAGTGAATCTTCTTTCCTGCAAACTGGCAGATCCTGTAGAGGCCAGTCAGAGCTTGCTGGGAAGAGATTGGAAAGATGATTAAATGCTAGGAAAGACTTCCTTCACTCTGTCATTAGAGATGGAATTCTGCTGTTGTTGGATTTTGCCAAGTCTGTTCTGATGGTAAAGGAGGAGTGCATGTTACACCCCTTATTGGGCTTCTGGGTTTGTATTTTTGAGTGATTCTACTTTAAAAAGTATACTTAAGCCTCAGCTTAAAAGTTAATTCTACCAAATTCAACCCCTTCCAAGAGGGGTGGAAGGTTTCCTCACTCGGCTGAGATCTTTGAAAAAATCAGAAATATCAAATAGGTCAAGACAGATCTGTTGAACTTCTGTGGTTTTAACTGCTTTGCTACTTCTGTGCTGCTTTTGTGTTAAAGAAATAAAGAGCCCCCTTGAAACACTGCCTGGCTTTGTGGTGCACCTTGGTCAGGCCAACCATGGAACTCTGGGCAGCAGCAGGGCTGATTCTCAGGGTTGACTAAGTCTTATCAGAGCAGAGTAATCAATTAGCAGTGACCTTTGACAAGCACACAATCAAGCTGAGGCTGTAAGAAGGACTCTGCTCTCCAAAGCTGGACTTAAAGAACTCAGGTATGCAGATTTCTCCATGTATTTTTCCCTGTTTTAATATATTTCTGTCCATAGCTTCCCCTCCTGCTGGTGTATTTGTTACATTCTCACCTTCTGAGCATGTTGGGACTCAGCCTGTTTCAAACAGAGGGAGATCCTCCAGCTCTCCTCTGGCAAAGGATTTGTTAGGCCAGGACACCCTGAGGAACTTGGATCACTCTGCTGCCCTCCTGACCCCTTAAATCATCATGGAACAGAGGAAACAACCACAGAAACAGGAAATTCTGTCAAGCAATCCAAGACTGCATCCCTGACTGACATGGGTGGGAACAAAAGACCCCAAAAATGCTGTCAGTGTTGGGTCATGGCATCCCTCTTGTAGCAATAAACAAGCCAACATTTTCCAGCCATAACAATTCCCATTCTGAAGGAAATGTTTCCAAGAACTTAATCCCAACTCTGTCAATACCCAGGGCCGCAGACCAAACTGCAAATGATGCATTGCTGCTGTTGCCAGAGATGGGAATGTTTGACAGGCAAGAGCAAATGCAAACAGTACAGACACTTAATTCCATCCTTCCTCTTCCAGAATTGTTCATCCTAATGTCTATTTTAATTCTGCACCGTGTTCTGCTTTCTTCTCCCAGTGTGGTGTGCAGCACCCTGGATCATGCTGCTCTCACAGAGGTGCCTCTCTTTGGGAAACAGGAATTTTCTCTGTAAAACTTTTTAAAACCAAAGCTTTTCCTAGCAGTTATTAAGATCTGGCTCTGAGAAATGGAAGTGTTTAACTTTCATGCTTTGCATTTATGTAAAAAAAAAAAAACCAAACCCAAAACCCATCTGGTTTTGTTAGGAATGAGCCAGTTCTGTGCAACCTTTGAAAATGGGAAGTTTTGATGTTTGCATGGGGAGGATTTTTTAAATTATATTTTACAACTTAAGTCTGTTGCTCTGTTGAAAATTGAAAGAGAACTCGCTGTCATGCAAACTGGTGGGGAGTGTTGGATCAGCTGGAGTTGGGAATTGGGGAAAGTTACCCAGCGTGGCTTTTGGCAGCTGGAAACACTTAAAAACTCCAACTGCTGCACTGCATTGAGTAACAGCAATTGCTGCAGCTACATTTCTACTAAAAATGCATTGAAATCAGTCAAAAGACAAGTTTGGTGGTGATCTTCACCCATATGCTTCTTTATTTTTTATCTTTCTGCATTATTTCACTTTTAGAACATAGTTAAAGCTCAGTTTAGGAAAAAAACAATCTGCCAAACATCTGGCACACTTCCTGCTGCCTTCACCCCTTGGAGTGGGAGGAAAAGCCATCCTCATTTAATTTTTATGTTGGAAAAAAGCAGGGAAGAATCAAAAAACTAATCAAAAAATCAAACATCTTTCTCTTTTAGAGGAAACTCTTGGTGAAGCTGCAATTCTTGATTTATGGTTGCACATCTACACGTGGACCTTTGATTTTCCACAGCATGGTCAAGCTTTAGCTCCTACATCATCATTTAAATTTTTAATTGTTTGATTGATCATTTTTATTTTAAGACAATACATTGGCAAAGCTCAAAGCATGAGAAGAGAAGCACACACAGAATGATGACCAGCCCCAGTCCCTGGCACACTGTCTCCATCACCAGCTCCCAGGTATGGTTTTGGAATTACATTTTGGAATCTGGAGCTTCTGAGCTCCACCTGCTCCAGGCTGGGCTGGATTCCAGGTTTGCTGAAGCCTCCATGGACACGGGGCTGTGTCAGTCAGATGGATTTTGGGCTCATGGGTTCCATTCTTTGATGTGCAGCAGTCCATCGGGCACCTGGGGCCCTGGAAGTGTTTGTTTCCCAGATGTGCTCATGCCAGGCACTCTCCCAGCTGGCTCCATGCTTAGGATGGCCGTGTTTGCTGTGCCACCTTGAACTTCATGGACAGCACGTCCCTGATGCCAGCCTCGATCTCATCGTTGGCCTCCACGGCCCCAACTCCCTTGGGAGACCCCGTCAGAATCAAGTCCCCCTCTTCCAGGGTGAATATCTGGCTGATGTAGCTGATCAGGTAAGGGATGGAGAAGATCATGGAGGAGGTGTCACCCTCCTGCCTCAGTTTCCCGTTCACCTTGAGCCAAATCTGCAGCTTGTGGGGGTCTGGGATCTTCTCCTTGGGCACGAAGTCACTGACCGGGCAGGACGAGCCGAAGCCCTTGGCCAAGGTCCAGGGCAGTCCCTTCTTCTTGCACTCCTCCTGCGTGTCGCGGGCCGTCATGTCCAAGCACAGGGCATAGCCCGCCACGTGCTCCATGGCCACCTCCTGCCGCACGGCCCGGGCCCGCTTCCCGATGACCACCCCCAGCTCCACCTCGTGGTGCAGGTTGCGGCAGTAGTACGGCCGCACGATGGGCGATCCCTCCCGCACGTAGGCCGAGGAGGGCTTGAGGAAGAAGAGCGGCTCTGCGGGCAGCGCGCTGCCCATCTCCTTGGCGTGCTCGGCGTAGTTGCGCCCCACGCACACGATGTTCCTGCCCCACTCCCAGAAGCGCGACAGCGGCTTGGAGCTGGCCATGGCCGCGGGGCGCCTACTGCCCGCCCTTGCGGCGTCCTTGCCGTGCTCCTCCTCCGCGGGGTGAGCGGGCGGGCCGAGGGGCCGGGCGGGAGCAGCGCCGCCCCGCACACGCCGGGCCGGGCCGGGCCGTGCCGGCGCTGCCACCGCCTCCCGGGGCGGGCAGCCAAGGTAACCGGGCCGGGCCGGGCGGGGCGCGGCGCACGATGCTCCGCGGGGGCTGGCGGAGCCTCGGCACCGCCCTGGCAGCCGGGGCCGTTCTCGGGGCCGTTCTCCGAGCCGGTACGTGCGGCGGGTGCGCCCCGGCAGGGCCGCGGGGCCGGCGGAGCGGGGGGCGTGCGGAGCCCCGGGTGCCGCGGCTGCGCTGGGGCTCCCGGCTTGTGCCTCTGGGCTCCGGGCGTGCCAGGGCTTTGCGCGACTCACAGCCCAAGTAGGTCAGCACCTGCTCGGCTGCAGCCGGGCCGGCCCGGCCGGAGCTCATCGGGGAGGCCCCGCGGAGCTCCGCAGCACCGGCCGGAGCTCATCGGGGAGGCCCCGCGGAGCTCCGCAGCACCGGCCGGAGCTCATCGGGGAGGCCCCGCGGAGCTCCGCAGCGCCGGTCAGTGCTCGGGGAGGAGGGTGGCAGGCCGGGGCTGGCGCAGAGGGTGCGTTCGGCACAGGGTGACAGGTTGTACCGGTGATAGAAACCCCACACTGTCCGAGCTTTGCCTTTGCATTTCGGGCCTAAATCCTGGAAGCCTGTCCCAGCCTTAGAGCCGTGGCTTTCTGGGAAGTATTCCCAGGTGCTTCTGGCATGGCTCGGGTTTTAAGAGGTGGCTGTAAGGAGCGAGAATCCCTGGGGGTTATTTGCAGATAGACCCGAACACGCTGCTGCTGCTGCGTTGGGATGTCAGACCGAGCAAGTGGCAGCTCCCTGATCGCAGGGTGGGCGCTGCACCTTCCACGCTGCCGGCAGGGCAGCTTGAGTGGGACTGGGAGCTGCCCTGGGTTTCGACCAATTTCTTGCAGCCACAAACTTGCTGGGTATCCAAAAAATCCTTGCGTGCAGAGCGTGTAAAGAGTGAACACAGTTTTCTTGAGGCAGCACAGCGGCTGGGCGTGCAGTCATTTCTGAGTGACAGCCCTGCGTGAAACTGGAATTTTCCACTCTTTTATGTAATAAAAAGAGTAACCCCAAATGTTCTGGAGGAAGTGCTCCAAGCAGCCCCGTTCTGGGGGAACCTGCCTGCTGTCAGTCCCCAGCACGATGACATTAACACTTCCAGCTGCAAAGCCTTTCCTCTTGGCCTCTCCAGCTAGTGAACCACCCCAGGAAGCCCAAGTGGGTGATTCAGAGCCTGCTGGTGGCTGCTCTGCCCCTCCTCTGCTCCAGGCGTGAAGTCAGGAGGGACGTGGGACAAAGCTGAGCGAGAATGAAGTCCCTGGGCATTAGTTCTGGGGCAGATCTGTGTGTGTGACAGCGATGTGAGTTAGTGCTGGGCCAGGACAGGGGCTGAGCATCCCCTGGGGAGCTCCTTTGAGCTGGACGAGGTCTCAGCAGTGAGTGAGAGTTCCTTGCTCTGTTCCTGGTCTGGCTGAGGTGCAGCTGAGCTGCAGATGGCAACTTAACAGCGAGTGAGTTTCATTCTTGGTGGATGTTTTCTCATTCCTTTGTTGAAATTACATGTTTGAAAACATTTCCTTATGTGGTGCAGCTTGTTTGTTTGTTTGGTAAGAACTGGGAATTACACGTGCAAAGAGACTGTGGGATCCAGGCCAAGGTTAGAGATGGTTCATTTGAAGGAAGCATTTTAAGTATGTGAATAGTTCCTTTGATTTGAGAATAAGGTTGGGTTTTCTTTTGTTTGGTTGTATTTTTTTTTCCTAATTAGTGTCTGGCCTGCAAACAAACACCCTATATAGGTAACTCCTCTGACTGACAGCATCCAAAAGTTCTCCACGTTGGGAGCACTTGTTTTTTGGGATTTTTTTTTCCCTATCAAGGAATAGTAAGGGCTTTTTTGTATTGTTCTTTTTTTTTTTGAAAGGAGTCTTCTGCTCCAGAGGAACACTTGGCAGGTAGGGATGCTTCTCTCAGTACTGTGTGATGCCTGCACCATCAAATATCCTGTGCATGCCTGTTCCATTGTACCGTAGTTTTTTGAGCACCGTGTTTGATTTCACTGATTTCCCTTCCCTCATAAGCAGGGAGGTAGAGGGGAAGAAGCTCTGAGCAGGACAGTTGTGGCAGCAGGAGCAGCTCCATGGCCCCAGGCAGAGCTGCAGGTCTGGGGGTTCCTCCAGAGCTGCTCTTATCAGGGGTGGGCAGGCTGGGCAGAGTGGGGCAGGGAGATTGCCAGCACGGGGACTCCTCCCTGTGGCACATCAGTGGCTAAGCCGGGAGATCAGGAGGCTTCAGGAGAGTCAGTGGTGCAGAATGAAACAGTCTGGGGCTGTTCCAGCACCTCACAGGTGCTCAGCCAACAATCCCTGACCGGCAGGGTCTGGCACCTCTCCCTGGAAGGGGTTGAGCTCAGGTCTGAACTGCAGGGCCTTGTTGTCTTGGCTTCCCTTCCTTCAGTGTGTATGGCAGAGCCTCTCGGGGTTGGGTGTTTCTTTAGGAGCTGTGTACCCGTGCACTGGGCAGTGGAGCCCAGGTTATTTGCATCTGGAATTTGCTTGTTGGACCTGATTAAACATTGAACCAAAAGCAAACACGGAAGCACTGCTGTTGCATCAGGGTAGGCAAAGCAAGAGCCCTGTGTGTGCCTCTCAGCTGGCCAGGTAGGGAGCTTTCCTCCCTTGGAGAGCCTGGCTTCTCCCCATCTGCAGTGCAGGATGGTGTTTCCCCCAGTAACAAACTGGATATTTCTGTTGGAGCACTGTTTGTATTTTTGTATTTCTGTATTTCTCCTTTTTTTCCCCTCCTTCCTTTTAGGTTTTTTTCTTTGGCTGTAATGTGCCCTTTGTCCTTTTTTTTTTTTTTTTTTTTTTATTTTGGCAAAGTCACTGTCCCAGGCTGACCTTTGGCCAGTTGTTCACTGTCCCTTCTGCTTTCCTGCCCCTTGAAATCTCCTCTGTGATCCAAGTACAGAGCATGGAGAGCAAAGTGCCCTGTCCTTCTTGGGGCAGCCCTGGAGCCTTGAGGGGCACAAGGCTTTGTCCTGTTGTGGCTTTGCTCTTTTGTGTGAAGGAGGCAGCTTGGGCTGTCCTTCTGCCAGCTGGGGGACCTGCCATGCTCTGTCCCCTCCCAGGGCTGAGCTTTGGCTGTTTTGGGGTGCCCAGGTCCAGCACAGCTGCGAGCTAAGTTCCTGCACACCGAGCACGAGCTGAGGGAGCCCAGGACAGTCACACAGGCCGACATGAAGGTGGAAATCCTGCCAGCCCTCACTGACAACTACATGTACCTGCTCATCGACCAGGACACCAAGGAGGCTGCCATAGTGGACCCCGTGCAGCCCCAGAAGGTAACTCTCCCTTGGCTCTGGGATGGCATTCCAGGTGCTGCATCCAGGAGGGAATGAGTCACATGCTGATTTGGGTGTGAGGGAAAGGCAGGAATTACTGCCTGTGCACAGGGACAGCCAGGGCTCCCTGCAGGGGTTACTGTGTCCCTCACTCCCTCCAGGGGTTGCTGACCTGCTTTTGGGTTTTGGCCTTAATTTGCTGTCGGGTAGAAAGGAGGAAATGGGACTGAGGGCTGGCTGGATCAGAGATTTGGTGTCCTGCCCTGTAATTCCAACCTGGATAGGGATGAGCTCCCTGCAGGGCTGCTGGTGTGGCTCTCGTGTCCAGGTGACCCCTGGGTGCTGTCAGCTCGTTCCATGGGAGGTGTAACTCTCCTGTGTCCCATCCTGCAGGTTTTGGATGCAGTCAAGAAGCACGGCGTGAAGCTGACCACTGTCCTGACCACCCATCACCACTGGTAACTGCCCCTGTCCTGGATCCCAGTCACAAACAGCCAGGGGCTGCTGCTCTTCTGGATCAGGGTGATCTCTGAGCAGCAGCTGAGACGTGAGGAGAAGGATCAGGGCTCGTTCCTTTGGGCTTGTCCTGATCAGATGTATGGTGTAGACTGTGAGCTCTGTGTGTCAGTGCCTTTCACCCTTAAAATAGTGATTTTTCCAGCGAGGCAGTGCAATAACTGGGTGTGAAGGCAGCTATGGGAGGGAGCACATTGGTGCTGAGGTGCCAGGGCATGCCCGTGAGGTGTCTTGCAGTCAGCACTTGTGGGAGGATCACCCCAGGCGCAGATCAGCTCTGCCAGGGGTGTCAAATGAGAGTTTTGCTGTGCAGTGCTGACTCTGAGTAACCTCTCCTTGGGTCAGAGTGGAGCCATCTCTGTGCCTGGAGAGTGAAACAGTCAGCCCTGAGCTGGACAAACCAGCAGCACCAGTGAGTGCTGAGCTGTGGGATATCTGTGTTCCTGCTCTGTAGTGTTTTGTGGGGTGCTAGATTGCACATTTTCCACTTACCCATTCCTTCCCTGCCCCAGTTACTGGAGAGATTACTGTGAGCCCCTAAGGCTGCTGTTTGCCAACTGGGGATGAACTTGTCAGGGATTGTTCCCACTCTCACTGCTCTCATTACTGGAGAAATGATCTCCACTCGTGTTGACGTGACTTGGATATGAGGAGTGTTAGATCCTGGGAGAGGGCTGGATCAGAAATGATCACCTGGAGGTTACCACTGCACTCCCAATGACCATAAATTTTTGTTCATTCCTTCTCCAAATCCCTTTTTTTCTGCTTCCAGGGACCATGCTGGAGGCAACGAGAAGCTGGTGAAGATGGAGCCAGGGCTGCATGTGTATGGAGGGGACAGCAGGGTGGGAGCACTGACCCAGAAAGTGTCCCACCTGACAGCTCTCAAGGTAAAGGGAGGGACCTGCAGGGCTCTGGGCATCCCCTCTTTGTGTCACAGGTGTGTTCCCACCTGAGGTGGGCAGCTCTGGTACCTCTGAACACCCCTTGGAGGTGGTGAATGGTTTAAATGCAGCTTTCCCCTTTCCCAGCCCTGGGAACTGTGACCCCTCTGCCTTGCTTTGATCCTTGTGTGAGGCACATGCAGGGTGTCCCTGTGCTCCTGGCCACCTGCCTTAGCTGGGGGCTGAGAGCAGGTGTGTGACAGGGCAGGGACTGTGTGACAGGACAGGGATTGTGCTCTGCCAGGAGCACGGTGAGCACAGAGCAAATCCAAGTGTTCCTGTGGGAATGCCGGCTGGAGTGCGGGGTGAGGACACAGCAGGCCAGCAGTGCCAGCTGCCTGCTTGGCTTTCCCCTGGCTGGGAGCAGGCTGTTTGTTTACAGGAGAGCTGGCAGGTGACACAAACTGCTGTGGAAGGTGCAGGCAGGCGTGAATGGCACTGCTGGCCTCGAGTGCACCTTTGGAGGGGCAGCAAGCAGGAATACTGGGAAGGTGGGCAGATGAGGCTGTGTTTAATCCTTCCCTTCTCCTCAGTGCCATCCGCTTCTCCCCTTCAGCTTCATTTTTGTTTGGAGGTTTTTTCACACTTGATTAGCTTTGTTTAGGATTCTGTTTTTGCTCTGGATCTGTTGGCTCTTGCTGCCAACCAGGCTTTGAGTCCCTCTGCATGGACATGAAAGGATCTGGCAGTTCCCTTTGTCAGGACACCTGCTTGGAGGAAACAGCTCCCTTCCCAGCCCCTGCCATAGACCTCCCTCGCTGGGCTCTCCCAGGAGCAGAGCTGCTGCTTCCTGGCCAGACTGGGGCGAATTTAGGACCACTGGAGCACTGCAAGAGTTGCAATTCGTTTCTAACCATGCAATGCCAGCAAACAGCAGCTTCAGCTTTAGTGTTCTGCCTTCTTCCCAGGTGGGATCCCTAAGTGTGAAATGCCTCAGTACGCCGTGTCACACCTCTGGACACATCTGTTATTATGTGACTAAGCCAAATAGCTCCGAGCCACCTGCAGTTTTTACAGGTGAGGAGTTGGGAGGTTCCCTCGCAAAAATAGAGACTCCCCCTCTGCCTGGGTGCCTCTGACTCTGGATGTGCATCCATCCCCTCCTGCCAGGGCAGCTGCTCAACATCCACACCTTGTCCCTGCTTTCCATTTAGGAACTGTAGGTGGAACTGGGAAACCCCCCTGGGTTTGTAAAGCAGGGCTGGACACCCTGCAAGCACCATGGAGAGTGAGCCCTGGATGAGTCCTGCATCCAGCATTTTTTTCCTGGGGAAAAGAGCTGTTGGTTTCCTGTCTCAGACCAAACTAGCTGCTCCCAAACCCTGTTGTTTTTCCATATATCTGTGCTCGTGTCTGTAACAGCAGAGAGAGGAGAGAACAGGGCAGTCAGAGAGGGCTGGTGCTCCACTGCTGGTCTGGATCCTGGTTTGGAGAGTGGGATTCCCCTTCCCTGAGGCTGTGCCTCATCCCTGTGTTCTCCAGAGCTCCCACCAGCTCCTGCATGGAAGAGAAAGGCTTAAACAAGATTTCAGGGAGCACTGGGGAGAAAACAAGAGGTGACTCATCTTTGTTCAACTTCACAGCAAAGAACAAGTGTTCCTTGTCCCCTCTGGAAGGGACAGGAGGGGACAGGAGCTGCCCACAGCTAGGGAGGTGCTGGCAGGCTGTGCCTGGCCAGGCTCTGGAATTTCCTGCCTCAGGAACCACGTTTGCCACATGTTTGTGTGGCACTGAGTGGCACAGCCTGGCCGTCCCCATGCTCCTGCTGCTGTGGTGAGGAAGATGGCAGAAGTGAGGCCTCAGGCTGGGTGTGCAGAGCCTGGGGTGGCCCTGATGCCGTGTCACCCCTGCAGGTGACACCCTGTTCGTGGCTGGCTGTGGGAAGTTCTTCGAGGGCACCCCGGAGGAGATGTACAAGGCGCTGATCGAGATTTTGGGCAGCCTGGACCCCAAAACGGTACAAACCTCTCCTTTTGTGTGAGTGCCCCAAACCACCACACACATCAGAGAAACTCCCCGAGGGTGCTGTTGGTCAAAGAGAGACTCTCTCGTGTGTGGAATGAATGTTTACACTGGGAATTCTTTGATGCTGGATAGCTGCAGTCCTGGGGGAAGGAAATGCCTGCCCCAAATGTTTGTGCTTTGTGGGGAAAGAGCAGGGGCTGGTTATTAAAGGCTGCTGAGCTGGGCTGTGGGGCTCTTTCATCTGGTAAACTGGCAGCTTGTCCTGCCTGCTTAGTGCTGGCACTTGTGGAGGGTGTTGGGTTGATTTTGTTGTTCCTGCTGTGCCATAACAGAGCTGATGGCATCTGGCACTGCCCCTGGGTGCCTTTGGAGTCCCCCAATGTCACTGTCCCTTCCTCTTCCCAGAGAGTTTACTGTGGGCACGAGTACACCATCAACAACCTCAAGTTTGCTCGGCACGTGGAACCCAATAACACCAGTATCCAGGAAAAGCTGGCATGGGCCAAGGTGAGCTCTTCATCCTTTCCCTGGACTTGGTGCTTTCCTGGAGACAGAGCCTTGTTGAGGAGATGGAGGAGAGGAGAAAATGCTGGGGAGTAATAGAGGGAGTTAAGAGCCAGGAGCTGCAGGATGTTGTGTTCCAGGGGAACGGGGTTTGGCTGTGCCCAGAGAAGGCAGGTTGCTGTCTGGAGATGTTCTCTCTCTGGAAACTGCCTGCTCTGCACAGGGCATTCCTTGCTCCCCAGAATTCCTGGTGGAGCAGCACTGTTTCCCTCATTCCAGGCGCAGTACGACAGTGGAGAGCCCACCATCCCCTCCACCATCGCCGAGGAGTTCACCTACAACCCCTTCATGAGAGTGAGGTAGGGAGCTCTGAGGCTGGGGATGACCCCTGGGGGAAGGGTGAGGTGTCCAGAGAAGAGCTGTCAGTGAGAATTGCTCTCCTGCCTCCCTTACTGCTGTTTGGATGCCTCCCAGACTCTCCCTGGCTGTCCTGGCAGGAGCTTGCTGGGTTTGAGGGTTGTGCTGAGCACCTCTCCCTGACTCAGGAGACAACAGGCTTTGTTGTGTCCTGTTCCTTCATCCAGCCAGGTTTGGCCCAGCAGAAGATGCTGTTGGGACACAAAAGTGTTTGCAATTTCCTCCTGCCCCTGAGCCTCCAAACCAGGGCTGATGAGCTGCTGCCACAGCCCAGTCTTTGATCCTGAAGTGCAGCCTTGAAACCTGATCCTGGTGACTCCACAGCTGGGATTTCAGCCTGTCCCTGCTCTTCCCTCCTGGCAGGGAGAAGACAGTTCAGGAACATGCTGGGGAGACTGACCCCGTCCGGGCCATGGGGGCCATCAGGAAAGAGAAGGACAACTTCCGAGTCCCCAGGGACTGAGCACTGCCTGCATCACTTTAATGTCAGTTCAAGTGTCAGTTAGACCTTTCAGGTGTTTTAGGAGTCAAATCTTCTGTTGTGGTTGAGACAGTCTTATTTAGGTTTTTATTTTGTTTTAATTAAGGAAGAAAAAAAAGCACCTTGCCTTTGTTGAGATGTTCTACAGCATATTTATATTATGATGAAGAATATTTATCCTCCTCTTGCTGTCTCTCAAGCTGTCACGTGTCACCTGCAGATCATTGTGCAAGTGTTGGTGTGAGACTCGAGGTTGGGCTGGGAAGGATCAGAGCTGGAGGTTTAGGAAGAAGCTCCTGCTGTTTTTGTGGGAGCCTGATGTGGATGGTGAAGGTGGGACTGAGATGTTTCTTTCTGAAGCAGAGACCAAACGCAGGAGCTGAAGATTCCAACGTTTCTTCCATGCTGCTACTTCAACGTTCTGAGTGTCGCTTTGGCTCTGCTAACACCAGTTCCAGAGACAGAGCTGTTCTGCCAGTGCTGGTTCAGGGTGTAATTTGGGAGCTGCACAGGGTGGTCTGGCTCTGGGAATGGCTCGTGGGGCCATCCAGCTTCTCTCTTCTCCCTAGCATGGGCAGCAGGGACTTCCCCAGGCATTATTGCACTGCTTGCACCCTTTCAGTCCTGAGCCTGTTTGCATGAACCTGCTCCCTGCTCTTCCCTGTGCCCTGTGTGTGACCTGTGCCACCACCACAAACGGAGCAGGGATTGGTCTGGTGGCTCAGAATCCTGAGAAGCCACTCCTGGTGAGTGACTGTCCCCCTGAGCAGCGCTGAGCTGGGTACCAGGTGAGCAGGGGTGTGGGGTGGCACCGGGTCTTGTGTTGCTTTAAAGTGCTGAATTTTATGTAGTTCAGAAAGAAAAGCGGTACCTAAAGCTTTTCTGCCTCCTGGAACGCTGTGCTGCTACACCAGACTGTGACTGTACTGATGGCTGGGGCAGAGGGGAAATAAATAACGGCTGGAAACGGAGTGCTTTGGGACAATGGGCGTTCTTTAACTCACAGATTTATTAATTTATTGGTTTTGTGCTAGAGATTGAAGTCAACCAACTGGAAGTGTCTTTCTACCTGATCCTGGGGTGAGTGGGTGGCATTTTGGGGACCGCAGGGGCTTTAGCCAAGGTCTTGTGAGAGCTGTATTGTTGTGAAAGAAGAACAGAGCAGGTTCAGCCCTGGTGTGCTGCCTGTGAGCACCATTCCCTCCTCACCAGTGCCACCTGGGCTCCTCATGACAGGAAGGACATGGAGGGGCTGGAGCTGGGGAAGGGTCTGGAGCAGCAGGAGAGGCTGAGGGAGCTGGGAAAGGAGCTCAGCCTGGAGCAAAGGAGGCTCAGGGGGACCTTGTGGCTCTGCACAGCTGCTGACAGGAGGGGACAGCCGGGGAGTCAGGCTGTGCTCCAGGGAACAGGGACAGGAGGAGAGGGAACAGCCTCAGGCTGGGCCAGGGGAAGCTCAAGGTGGATATTGAGAACATTTCTTCCTGGAAAGGGCTGTCCAGCCCTGGCACAGCTGCTCAGGGCAGTGACGGAGTCCCTATCCCTGTGGGAATTTAAAACCTGTGTGGATGTGGCACTTGGGGACATGGTTCAGTAGTGGCTTTGGCAGTGCTGGGGGAACAGTTGGACTCTGTCTCAGAGAGCTTTTCCAACCTCAGCCATTTGGGGGCCACGACCGGCCTGCCGCAGGCCTGGTGTGTGCCTGGGAAAGGTGCCGGAGCTCAGCTCTGCTCCTCCCCCGTGCCTCTGGGGTAGAACCTGATTTGGGGGCTGTGTGGGGTGATCCCCCCTTCCCCCGGCCCGGGGGGTGTCACCATGTGCCACACGCCGTGTCCCCGTGTCCCTCGGAGCCGCAGGGCCCGGCAGGGCGCGGCCGGGGCTCTCCCCGCCTCACGCTGCGTGTCCCGCCCCGAGCCACGGGCGGGGCGACCGAGCCGAGCGGGCGGGGACAGCCGGGGGACAGCCCGGGGGTGGCGCTGGGGACATCGCGGGGTCCCGCAGCCTGCCGGGCTCGCTGCGCGGGGCCGGGGCCATCCCCTCCCCGCAGTGTCCCCGCCGTGTCCCCGCGGGCGGCGCGACCATGAAGGTGAAGGTGATCTCCGTGCTGGAGGACAACTACATGTACCTGGTCATCGAGGAGAGCACCCGCGACGCCGTGGCCGTGGACGCCGCGGTCCCCAAGAGGGTGAGCAGCGTCCCGGGTGGGCGGCGGGTCCCAGGGCGGGGTGTCCGTGTTCTGGAGCATCCCGCGGCAGGACAAACCCCTCCGTTTCCATTTCCAGCCCTCCATCCCGCAGGGAATGTGGGGTGCGGAGCTCTCTCCGCCGGCCGCGGGCTCTGCGGGATCCCGGCTGCCCTCAGCCGTTCTTTCCCTCAGCCGTTCCTTCCCTCAGCCCTTCCTTCCCTCAGCCCTCCCCGTGCCGCAGGCGGAGCCTCGCCGACCCCACAGCGAGCGGGAATAACCCCAAACATCCCTTCGGAGGGGTTCTGCCATGCCCGGCCCGTTTTGCAGCAGCCGGGGTGGCCGTGAGCCCCATGTCCCTCTGGTGTCCCCTGTGCCACCCCTCCGCGTGCAGACGCTGTCGCGGGTTTTAAGCGTTCGGTGCTGACTCTGACATTTCCTTCCTCTCGCAGTCGGAGGGTTTGTTGCTGGCCGTGAATGTTAAGTTGGCGTTCGGAGCCTCCTGGCAGCTGTGCCGGGTTTGCAGTTCCGTGTGGCCAGGGTGGGTGGCACGGCCACCATGTCCCTGCCGGGGCAGTGACCCTGTGCGTTGCTCTGTGCCTTCACTAAGAAAGCAAGGGCCATAAATGCCACCTTTCCCACGGAATCAGCATGTTCCCGTCCTTCTGCTCCACTCTGCACCACAGGGTCAGGCCCTTGTCCCAGCTTCACCCTGTGGCTCCTCAGGTTTGGGGGATTCCTCTGCCAGGTGCCCCACAGGACAGGCCTTGGCACGGCCACAGTGTGTGTGTCATCTCCTCACCGCTGCTCTGTGTCCCTTTCAGCTGCTGGAGATCATCAGGAAGGAGGACGTGGTGCTCAGGGCCATCCTCACCACCCACCACCACTGGTAGGTGTGACTGGCTCAGGGTGGCTGTGTCCCCACGGGGACAGTGCCCATTCCCAGTGACCCCTCTGCCCTCAGGGACCACGCCAAGGGCAACGAGGAGCTGGCCCAGCTCTTCCCTGGCCTGCAGGTGTTCGGCGCTGACGATCGCATCGGGGCTCTCACGCACAAGGTCACCCACGGCCAGGAGCTCACGGTGCGTGGCCTGAGGAGTGTGGGGATATTCTGGGCTCAGACACCACACTTGGGTCCCGCTTGGTGGGGTGGAGTGATGCTGTGGTCCCCAGTGGGGTTGGTGCTGCTGGGCCATGCTCAGCTCTTCATTCCCTGGGCTTCTTGCAGATGTGGCTCCATGGATTCTAGGCTGGGATGGAGGAGGAATTTCATCCCAATCCCAGTCTGTTTGGGGCTGTGCTGGAGGATCTCATCCTCTCCTGGGGCTGGGTTCCAAATGCCATCAGAGCAGACACCCCTGGACCCACCTAAACCCCCATCAGTACCTCTGTGACCCACTGGGCCCCAGGCAGGGTGTGGGGATGTCTGTTTGTCCCCCTCAGTGGGACCCTGACCCTCTCTCCCCCCAGTTTGGGGCCATCAGGGTGAGGTGCCTCTTCACCCCGTGCCACACCTCGGGCCACATGTGCTACTTCATGTGGGAGGACGATTCCCCGGATGCTCCAGCTCTTTTCTCAGGTATCCCTGTTCCCCACACTCAGGGCTCCTGGGGTGAGCCCAGCATCCCCCAGCACCCCAAATCCTGGCACTGGGGTCCCTCAGTGCCCAGCCCCCTTTCCCACAGGGGACACTCTGTTCGTGGGGGGCTGCGGGCAGTTCTTCGAGGGGACAGCTGAGCAGATGCACACCAACCTCACCCAAATCCTGGGGACTTTGCCCAAGGAGACGGTGAGTCCCTCAGCTCCCAGCCTGGGGAGGGGTCCTGGAGCCAGGAGGGGCTCGGCAGTGATCCTGGGGTCGGATCCAGCACTGGGAGTGGGTTTGATGCCAATGCCTCCTGCAGAAGGTTTTCTGTGGCCACGAGTGCACCGTCAGAAACCTCAAATTCGCCTTGAAAGTGGAGCCAGAGAATGAAGCGGTGAAGGAGAAGCTGGCGTGGGCCAAAGTAAGTGGCTGTGGCCTCTGTGCCGGGGTGGGGCTTGGGGGGTGCTGATGGCAGCGGGATTGGGGTGTGTGTGGGATGGCAGAGGGATTGGGATGGCTGAAGGATTGGGATGGCAGTGAGATTGGGATGCAGTGGGATTGGGATACCTCTGCTCCCTCGCAGCAGCGGGATGATGACGATGTGCCCACAGTTCCCTCCACGCTGCAGGAGGAGTTCCTGTACAACCCCTTCCTGCGGGTCACGTAAGCTCTGCTGGGGCCCTGCCCCAAAATCTGCTCCCCTTTCCCCTCCAGCATCATCCCTTTTCCCAATGGCTTCATGAACCAGTGGGAAATCCAAGCCCGGATTGGGGGAGGGTGCCTGGATTTGGGGTCACCCCAGAGCCCCCATGTGCCCCAGCAGGGCTCAGCACAGGATGGGACTCCCCTGCTGTCCATCCCAGCGGGTGGGGGTCCCAGCCTGTCCCCATGGGCACAGCAGGGCTGTCCCCTTGCAGGGAGGAGGCTGTGCAGAAGTTCACGGGCAGGACGGAGCCTGTGGAGGTGCTGAGGGCGCTGCGCTCCCAGAGGGACAACTTCAAGAAGCCCAAGGAGAGGCCCAACCCGCAGGCCATGCTGGCCTTTGACTGGGGGCTCTTCGGGCCCTTCCTGGAGAAGAAGTGACATCCCTGCTGTGCCAGGGCTCCCTCCTGGCTGTGCCTGGCTCGGATTCCCTCCCAGCTGGGCGCTGCTTTTTGTCTTTAACCTGCTCCTTTGAGGCTGCTCTGCTCTGCTCCCCCTCTGGCAGTGTCCAGCTCCCCAGGCCTGAGGAGCTCCCTGTGCAGCAGGAGCACCTGGACACCTCTGGTGAGCTCCCACTGGTGCTGGGATGCAGCTGCTGCCAGCAGAGGGTCAGGACATGGCTTGGAGGAGGGGACGCTCCCGATTTCGGGCTCAGTGCAGGAGCTGCAGCCATGGAAGGGAGCCAAGGAAGGGCAGGGAAAAGTGGGAATGCTCAGGGACTGCGGTGCTGTGCCCCGTGGAGCACCAGGCTCCTGTGCTCCTGCCAGCCCTGGGGCTGCATCCCATTCCCAGGGGGTTGTGTGATGTTCTCCATGGCTTTGGAGCTCCTGGAATTCCCCCTGGCCCTGCCTGTCCTGCTCCAGCCACCCTCAGGCCAGGCATGAGGTGTGGAGACTTGGATACCCACAGGAAGCTGGGCAGTGACTGGTGGCACTGGTGCCCATCTGACTCCAGCCCTGTGCTAACAAAACCCTCACCACAGCAGGGTTTGGGTGAGGTTTTCCCACTTTTTCCCCATTTTTCCAGTAGGTCACACAGGGATTTGTGTAGGGATTGTGACTCAGTCGCTGCCTTCAGGAGCCCTCAGAAGCCCTTGGACCATGTGGGGTGTCCAGGTGGAGCCCAGGACTCCCTGCCCCAACCCCTCTTTGGGAGGGATTTCCCAAGGTGGGACAGATTTTAGGCAGCAAACAACAAAGTGCTGCCAGGCATCCCTTGCTTTTTGCTTTCTCCAGGAAAAAAACTGGAAAACACTTGGTGCCAACTCCGTGGACATTGCCTTGTCTTCAAGAGCCAGAGACCAGCTGGGGCTCCCAGCCAGGCCTCTCCAGCCTTCACTCTGCAAAATCAGGGCTGTGTTTTATTTTTTTTTTAAGTCTGAGAAAGGTGCAGAGGTTTTTTTGCAGGTGAGGGGAGGCACTTTACAGCAGTCAAGTCATTCCCTTTTTTTTTTTTTTGTGGAGAAATTGAGGGTTTGATGGCAGCTCCCAGCACTGGAATGGAGTTGATTTCAGGGATTTTAATATGTGGACTGTGAACTTCTTTGTTGCCACTGGAGTCTGGTTTGGGGCTTTTCCCCTTGCTACAAACTGGAATGAGTTGGTGGTTTTTTTTTTCCTTTCATTAAGTCTGGATTTGCTCTCCTCCATGGAAGAGGAAGGATTTATCCAGCTGCAAAAACCATGGCCTGGATTCCTCAGTTTACATGACAAGCTGGAGTTGTGGATGTCACCTGGGTGTTCCTTTGGAATTTTATTTATCCTGGGAGCAATTCCAGCTGTTCCTGGTGCCAGGGCAGGAAGAGCCACCCAGAATGCCCCAAACAGGGATGGCCTGGGTGGCTGCAGTGACCTGTGTGTGCTGGTGACCTGGAGAAGGGACAAAATGTAAAGCCTTGATTATTTAATTTCCAGCTAATTTAGCTTAATTTATTGTGCATTTCTGGGCTGACGTGCATGTGCTCAGCAGACACTGTTCTCTGCACTGATCCACAGTCTCAGCATTCCAGCCTGCAGCCTCTCCCTGTCCAGGATATTTTCTGGTTTAGCCAAACTCTGGGTGTTAAAAATCCCTGCATGGAAAAGGGAATTCACTGGAAACACCAATTTTGCTCCTCAGGAGGGTGGGGAGGGAGGAGCAGGGGAAGATGGATGCCTTAGAACACTGTGAGTTCATTAATTATCAGCAACACCTGAAAAATGGAAAGCTTTTAATTAAAAACATGAAAACCATCATTAACACTGTGGATTCATTGGAATAAAGTGCTGAGGAGGCTTTGGGTCCTGCCAGCCTTAAGATCAGGAATTATGTTCTCATAATTTAAACATGTTATCCATTGGTAGCTGCCTGTTTTGTCTGGATTTGGGGATATTATCCCTCAGTAAGTGGCTGCTGAGGGTGGAGTAAATGTGACAATTCCATGACTCCCTACTGTGTATTTAGGAAGAAAAGAGAGAGATGTAATTGCCCTTGGTATAAATTATTATAATTAAGGAAAAGAAATCACAAGGTTTTCCTCCAGCCTTCACTCCAGCCCCAGGGCTGATCCCACCTCTCTGAGGGCACAGAACCTGCAAGCAGTGAAATGGAAGAACTCCAGGCCTAATGAGACCATTGGTGATGAAATGAGGATGTTCCAGCAGAGGCAGCCACAAACCTGGAGTGCTGTGACAATCCAGCGAGGCCTGGGTGAGGAACACCCTGGAGATGAGCTTCAAATCCTTGAGTTCCTCACTTCTGGCAGGAATTGTTCTGTTAGAGCAGTGCAGTCAATCCTTCCAGCCTGGGATGCATTTCTGCCTCCCTTGCTGTGTTTTCTGTCAGAGTTTGGGGTTTATTCCCCTCATTTCACCCTAAAGCTGAAGGATGAGCTGTGCCAGGCTGCACACACATTCCTGGAGGCAGGAATTGCACAGAGCTCCAGCTGTCCCTGGAGAATCTTCCCTGGGAGTTCAGAAGGCACTGAGTGTCTGGCTCTGGGCTGGGCAGCCTTCACCACTTGATGTTCAGTCCACTGCTCGCTTTCTCCACGGCGTGGTATTTGGTGTGCAGCACTTCCAGAACCTTCTCTGAGCTCCAGCCTCCCAGCCAGTGCTCATACAGCTCCCCCACAGCCTGGTTCTCCTCTGGAATCTCAGCCTTGAGGGATTCATACAACCTCTCCACTTGCTGCAGCTCCTCCTTGTGGGATTCCCCCTCCAGTTTGATCTGCCCTCCTCCGTTCAGGCAGCCTGAGGGAAGAAAGGGATGAAGAACTTCAGCTTCAGCAGGAAAAACATCCCAAAAAATGACAGTTGACTTGCTCTGCTCCTGCAACCAGCTGCAGGAATGAAAACACCTCAGGAATTGAGGTTCACTCCCAGTTATCTGCCAGGGCCACGGGGCAGGGAGATCCTGGGCTGGCTCCAGCTGGGAATGTGCCAGAGCTGCAGCTCTTATCTCGTGCCTCCAGAACCCAATCCAGGGCAATCCAGCCTTGGAGGCTCAGCTGAAGGGAAGGGAAAAGTGCCTGGGATGTGTTTTGGGAGCTGGGCTGAGCAGTGGGAGGTTCCCAGGGCAGTTTATGGGGCTGGGAGCTCTGTGGGTCCTTGGGAAGGAGCAGCTCCAGGAGTGGCCTCTCAGCACCAGCAGGCAGGACAAGGAAACAAAGTGGAAAATAAGATAAAAGAGGTAGGAAGTGACTTTCTCCATCAGCTACAGCAGCATTTTCTAGAAGTGTAATGGTCAGGTTTGGGCAATTTTAGGGGGAAAAGCCCCTCAGGCACCAAAGAGCTCAGCAAACCAGGACTCCCTCCTTAAAAGCAATTAATGAATTATGCAAATTTGGTATGATGGAATTTAGCTTCAGTTCCTTAAATCCTACAGAATTGCTGGCTCAGAGGTAGGAAAATCCACACACAGCTCTGGGCCTGGCATGCTGTGATGCTGTGGCTGTCACACCCCAAGAGCTCTCAGCTTTGCCACCACACTCAGGGTGTGAGAAATCCCCATTTTTCCTGCACTGAAGCTGAATTCCCTGGAGCTCCTCCAGGCCTGGATGTGCACCCTGAGCAGCCTCACCTGAAGGACAAGCCATGACCTCCACGTAGTGATAGGGGCACTTCCCTCTCTTCAGCTTCTGCACCAGGTTCTGGATGTTCCTAAATCCATAGGCCAAGGCAAACTGGAGCAGCACCACTCCATCCCTCTCTAGGGTGACCTCCTGGAAGTCCTTGTTCCTGAGGAAGCAGAGCAGAGAAAATGTCTTCTCCAAATGGATTTCTATTTTAAACTTCAAAGTGTGCTACAGCCCAGTTGTTTGTGACTCTCATTTCAAGAGCTGTCCTAGTTCTGTGCCATCCAAAGGAAATGGGAAGGAATTCCTTCTAGAGCCTTCTCCAGGATTTTTGGAGCCACCTATGCTAAATCCTTAAAAGCTCAGTAAATGGAGCTTTTCCCTGGGACAGACCTGAGTTGCTTCAGCCAACATGAATGACACCCTTGAGGGGATTTTTAACTTCCACTGGATCATAAAACATGAGAACAAACCCTGATTGAAGAATTCCAGGTATTAGTGGGAATGTCTGTTCCTGATGAAAAAGTCAGTAATTTGATTTTTATCAAGTATTTTATATCATGACTGGTTTTTTTCTGCTTCCTTGACCAGGGAATCCTGATAAATGTTGCTCGTTATGGATATAATTAATCCCAAAGAATACAGTAAATTATAACTGGGAAGCCAGAAGGAACCTCAGGTGGATGAGCCTCAATGCACAAACTCAGGTGATTTATTTTTTATTTCACTATAGTTAAACCAGAGCCCCAAAATCTTCCCACAAGGTTTCCTCTTCTGGGATCAATAATTAGTGACAAATCTACTTTATTTGATCCAAGGTGAGGAATCCCAGCTCCACGAGAGCTTCTCAATAATTCCAAAAATTGTAACTTGATAGTGGGAAAACCCATCAGGCCAAACTCCAGTGGGTGGGTGGGGAAGGGGCTGGAATTCTCCTTGGGAAAGGCTGTGTGGAATTGGCTGATTTATTGCTCAGCACCTGGGGGAGGGAGAAGCCAATTCTCAGGCCTGGCAGTGAAATGCTGAACATTGCAAAGAAAGTTTCATCCTCTCACCAACATAACAGCAAGCAGAGAATTCCAGGAAATTTGTTTTCTGTAGGATTTAGACATGCTTACTTGAGAGGTTTGTACTGGATGGTGTCCACATGGATGCCAAAGAGCTCCTTGGCTGCATGCCTGTAAATGTGCTCCAGGTATCCCCCTGAGCCTCCTCCAGGGTGGGTGCTGAGCTCCTCTGCTGCAGCACTGCTGAGCCTGCCAGGGGAGAGAGAGCAGCTTGAGGGGGAATTTGGGATCCAACAAAGCTCCAGGGGCTGCAGGACAATGGAAGCAGCCAAGCTACAGCTTTTCCCGTTCTCCTGGGAACTATTTCTAGCTCCAGAGCCAGACAGGTTTAACCTCCTGGTGCCCAGGGGGAGTTGTGTCACCTTCCACAGGGTGCCCAGAGAAGCTGTGGATGTCCCTGGATCCCTGGAAGTGTCCCCAGCCAGGTTGGACAAGGCTTGGAGCAACCTGGGATAGTGGAAGGTGTTGGGGTTGGAGCTGGATGATTTGAAGGTCCTTCCCACCCAACCATTCCAGGATTCCATGATTCCCTAGTTAATCATCCTGGATAACTCAGAGAGGTTCATGATGTGCCAGGAGCTCTGGAGATGTTCCTCTGGGTGCTCAGTGCAGAACCAGCCCTGATGTCCCCTCAGCCCTCAAAATGGGATTGCATGTTTCCCCATCACCCCAATCTGTGCAGCTGTCCCTGCTCCAGATGTTCCTTTTCAGTGAAACAACCCCAGTCTCATCTGGTTTGCACATGACTTAAATGTCACTTTTTACAAACAGTCTTTCAGAGATTAACCGAGTGACCTAAATATTTGTTACTTCTGCTTTCATTCTGGGATCTTTACAGTAGCTCTGATAATGAGGAGCAGGGACAGCACAGCCTTTCCTTTAGCTTCAGGAAAATTTTATCACTGGGATAGATTCTTGCTCTTCCCAAAGCCTGCAGCTGGTTTTTGTGGGATTAAAGGAGCTGGAGTAAGTCACTGTCCAGTAGAAATTCACCATATTCTGTACATTAAATATTTAAACTCCCAATCGTATTGCTTCAAGTGACACAAGAAACCAAACCAAGTCCAAACTCACTTGTGTAGAACAGCAGGAAAAGGGAAATTCTGAACTCTCTACATCCTGGAGGAAAGAGAACATGGTTGAAATGGGATTTTGTTCTTACATGGTATCCAGGGGAGCAGGATCTACATCTGACAGGGACACTCCTTCTTGTTCCAACAACTTTAGCACTTCTCCTAGAGCAGAGCCAGGCAGAGAGAGTTCTTATTTTTGGGATACAGGAAAACAAACCCCACAGAGCAATCCCTAAACTGCATCTGCATTTTACCAGGGCGTGATTTGCACTATTAAAATTTAAACACATATCAATATACAACCTCTGTCAGAGACAAAGGGTTATTAAAGCTAAGGAACACTTTGAGGCTCCTAGAATTTACTGGAATTGGGAATCTCCTGTGGCTCTGCTTACCTGTGGTGATGACACAATCCACATCCCTGGTTTGGTATTCCTGGTTGAAAAAGTCTGGCCTGGAGGCCTCCAGCTTTTTGTCATAACAGGGCATCACTGTGACGTGGTAGATCCTGTCAGGGGAGAGGTGCTGCAAGAAAGACAGAATCCTTTTGGAGGGAGGTGCATTCCAGGAGCTAAGGAGAGTGGTGAAAATAATGCCACAGTGCCCCTGGAATAATCCCTGCTATCACTGAATATTTATATATATTTATACATTTATACAGAAATTATTTCTCTCCTAAAAAGCAATTTCAGCTGCAGTCAGTGCCAGCAGTTATGGTCCTTTACAGGTTTCATGGAATTCTGGAATCCCACCTCTGGCAGTGGGAAGCCATTCCCCTTGTCCTGGCACTCCATCCCTTGGAAATTCTCTCTTCCCATCTTTCCTGAGGCTCCCTTCACCTCCCCCACTCTGCTGCAATGATCCAAGGTCAGGCACAGAAGTCAATCCCTAATTAAGCCATTAGGGAATAAACTTCCTCCTAAAGCTGAGCCCTTGATCAGCAACCAGGACGTGATCTGGAGTCCCACAAAAACCCTGGGATCATCCAAGAAATAAACACAGGCTGAGGAAACACATCACTGACTCCAGGCCATTGTTTCAGTCTCTTGTGCCAAATATTCCCAGAAGCTGCCAAACTTTGTCCCAAATCTGCAGCTGTCAGCATCTGCCTCAT
Organism: Lichenostomus cassidix; assembly: GCF_008360975.1. Lineage (NCBI taxonomy): Eukaryota > Metazoa > Chordata > Aves > Passeriformes > Meliphagidae > Lichenostomus > Lichenostomus cassidix. The sequence continues at coordinate 1,473,467 of NC_139495.1, forward strand.
GCAAGTGTCAAAGCATTGCTCATTAAATCCCACAAGAAATCAGACTGGGTGCTGGAGCTCCTTCCTGGCCAAATCCAGCCTGTGGATATGCAGCTCCCAGCTGGAAAGGTTCCAAAGGCTCCAGACCAGGGACAGAAAGAGAACATCAAGATGGAATGAGGGATGATTTTTAGACAAGCCACGATCTGCACGTAAGCACTGACTGCGGCCTGGGCTTGGGCTCAGTTATTTGAAATGATTCCCCAAATTTAAACAACAGCAGCACAATGACATTGATAAAGAAGTTTCCCCAGCTTTCCCAAATCATTCAGAGGTTTTAATTAGCTCATGCTTAGTGTTATGCCCTCATTACTAGTCATTAGCTAAAACAGAAGTGAGGAAGATTTGCTGCCTTCTGCATATTGACCCTCAACATGTGTAACACATAGCAAAAATACAAAATACCAGCCTGAAGTGTCCAATTGGAGGAGTTTTTCAGGAAGAAGAGCATTTTTAGCCCTTTACCTGCTGCTCTGCAAAGTAGCCTTTGACCAAGGAGCCCATGACCTGCTGGGGAGATTTGGTGGTGCTGATGTAGGGAATGATGAAGCTGCCGTGGGTTTTCTCTGCATAGCAGATCCAACCTGGAAGGAACATAATCAGCAAAATGAATTCAAAAATAAGAAACAGGCCTTTACTCTGCCCATTCTCCCCCAAAACCCAGGTTTAGTGCTCATTAATAACCATTTTCAGCCTCAGTTCAGCACAAAAAGCAAAAGAAGTGTAACACCAGCTTCATTTCAGAAATGTATCACCACTGCTTTACCACCAAGATCTCTGTGCTGTGAAGAGAATAATCCTTCAGGTAAAAATATCCAATTCCACTTTTCTGACCAGCTGTTAGATTTTTTTATTCCAGTTCTAACTGAACCCATACCTGGGCAGGCAGAAGCCAGCATTGGCAGAGCCTTTTTGTCCTCTGCTTGTTTCTGGAAACGTTTCACAAACTCTCGCTGGCTCTCCAGCAGGCTGAAGTTTCTGGAGAAAGTTGTGTCAAACACGTAGTGCACACCTAGGCAGGACAGCAGCTGGGTCAAAATCCATGGGATGCAGGAAAATACAACAAAAAAATCTTCCACTTCAACCAGAGTCAAACTTAGTTACCAAACCCTGGAGCTGAGAGGGAACCTTTTTCAGCACAGTAGGAGCAGCAAGAGTGACAGGAGAGGTGCAAATCTAAAATTTAAAGTTCCTTGAAATGGTTCTGCACAGGTTTTATAGAAACACTATATATACCATTTATACCATAAATATATACTATTTATACCATTTATAGCATGGTTAGGGTTGGAAGAGACCTTAAAGATCATCCAGTTCCATGGGCAGGGACACCTTCCACCATCCCAGGCTGCTCCAAGCTCTGTCCAACCTGGTCTTGGACACTTGCAGGGATCCAGGGGCACCACAGCTGCTCTGGGCATTTGTGCAAAGACCTCTTTACCCTCACAGGGAGGCATTCCTTCCCAAAATCCCACCCTCTAGCAGTTTAAATCCATTTCCTTATCCTGTCACTGCCTGTCCTTATAAAAAATCCCTCTCCCTCCTTTTCCTGAGCTTTCCTTCCCTCACTCCAAGTTCATTACACGACTGACATTGTGCAGAGTTTGCCATCCCCGTGGGGGTTAAATCCCATCAACACCCAGCCCAGAGTCCCCTCAGAGCACAATGCCACACTTGCCTAAACTCTTCAGGAACGTGGTCAACTTCTTTGCTGTCTCCAGCACCCCCATTTTGCACCTTGCAGCCAGGGAGGCTCTGGACTGGGGAGAAACAGAAACCACCACCAGTTTCTGCTCGTTGGCAGCAGCAGCCTGGGATAAAAATCAAACCAACCCCACGTTAGCATGGCACAGAACTGTCAGCATCACCAAACCCCCCAGATCAACTCTGCAGCCAGCAATTCACATTCAGCCCTCCCAAACTTTTTTAAAAAACGAGGCAAAAACCACGACAGCGCGGCGAGAACAGCCTGAGACCCTTCAGGGCTCTGAGATTCCCTTTCCAGGAGGATTTTCCCCTTTCTGGAGGTGACTGAGACTCACCTTGTTGAGAGCCAGCACCTTGCAGAGCTCCTCGTGGCTCTGCTGGCTGATGAGAACGCTCTCAGCCGAGGTGATGCAGCCACTGCAGGCCAGGCAGTCATTCAGGCTGATTTTAGCCTTTTCCAGCTTCTGTGCTTCCCCATCCTACACAGAAACACAGCAGGAGCAGTTCTGAGCTCAGCACAGAAATAGGAACTAGCAGTTTCCCCATTTTTGCTACAAATAATAATGAGGATGTTGCTCTTTTTATGCCCTTGGTTTATCACTTACAAAAAATCTTTATTTTTAGTAAGATGGGGACAAATCCACCTGAAATTTGCTGCTTTGATTATTTGGCACAGAGATGGGAATTTGCTGAGGAATTTCATCCCAGACCAAGTTCATCCCAGACAGTGGAAGGGAATATTTTTCCTTATATCTGCCCTGAATAAATCAGTTTTTCCAAGAGATTCTCCTCTCATCATCACTCCTCAATAAAGCCAGGAACAGACTAGGAAATGAGGTACTATTAAAATTTTAAAATAAGAAATCAGACTCCTTTGGAAGTACTGTATCCATTTTTTTTTTTAAGTCAAAATCTGCCTAAAGTTCAAAGTTCCATTCCTAGAGGAATTCCCAGCTTGGTTAACTGAGCAATGCCAACTTTTTTTTGGTGAAAACAGGAAAATCTCAGGCTGAATTTTGGAAGCAGGAGGTTTATGAGTTCTGCAAGCTTTTAAAGAAATAGTTTGAGATATTATTAAAATAATCACAGCAAGATTTATTAAAAATATCTTGATTAAATCTCTCTGTGAGTGAGCACAAAAGACATTGTCAAAACCAACCTGGAGTTGCCAATCCTTAAATATTGATAAGATAAATTAACTTTTCAGCTTATCTGCTCTTATACTGAAATCCATCACTAATTAATGTCAGCGATTCAGAGCATGAAAGTGGCACAAAATTGGAATTACTGCTTATAAATTAAAAAGAAAAAAATACCAGAATGCTGACAGCAGCACCTGGGTTCTCTCTGAGGCATTAAATGGATGTAGATTATTCAAACACTTAAAATAAACTCATTTTTCCTAGGTTTTTCACACCCCCTTGAACAAAAAACGCCACATACCTGATTGACCTGGAAATAGCTTCCATCAGCTTCGATTTTGATCTTTGCTGCTGCTTTCCCAGGCTTTTTGTCCACTTTCACAGGCTTGATGCATTCCTGAAAAGAGCAACAAGAGCCTGAGAGTGAGGAGCTGAGCAAGAAGAGAAATAAAACCGAGAGAAGAGAAACCAAATGACCAAACACCAGTTCTGGAGTGACTCTGGTTCCTCCCCCTTAAAACAGGCTGGATTTTCTTACACTTTCTTCTAGCATTATGAGGAAAATCTCCAAGCAAAGCCTTCTCACCCCTTTTTTACAGAAAGAACACTTTTCCAGCATCATCCCCAAACCAGAGGACAATTCTGCTGCTCTTTCTGAAGAGCTCTGCTTTTGGAGCACTGACAGAACACAGCCTGGCCAGCTCCTTCCTCCTCCCCAAAATCTGGGAGCAATCCTGGCTGCAGATCCCAGCCGGGGAGGGGAGGGCAGTGCTCAGCGTGTGCCACTGAGGTTGGATTTGGGGACAAAAGGCTCTCTGAGGAGCTCAGCTGGGCTGCTGCCACTCTGCTCTGCTGTCCCAGCACAAGTCCCAAGGGTTTCCCTGCATTTTCTGCAGGTTTTTTATGTGACTCTTCGTCCTACTTCTCCTTTGCCTTTCACCATCCTCCCTCTGCCAGCTTCAGGTTTTCCCCCTAAATTAATCCATTTTAGCTACATTTCAGAGCCTTGCAGGTACAACTCATTTTAATTCTTCACCTTAATGTGCATTATTTCACTTTATTCCCATTAGGATGGGAATTCAGAGCCTTGCAGGTACAACTCATTTTGATTCTTCACTTTCATGTGCATTATTTCGCTTTATTCCC